>NC_056744.1:1307941708-1308009208 GCF_019279795.1 Protopterus annectens
TATATATATATATATATATATATATATATACATATATACAAACAAATACACCATAATAGATTCCCCCAGCTAGCTAAAAGAGGGTAAATACCCTAGGAATACCACAGAGGGAAGGAGGGTGGGTAATCCTGACTGCAGATGCATACCTATCGGACATCTACATTTATGGTAGGTGCAAAACTGTACTATGTCCTTCAAGGATGTATCTGCAGTCCTAACATATGGGTAGAATACCATAGCCAAACTGGGGGAGGAGGCACTAAGATAAAGATGGTGTAGTTAAGATCCCTTGCAAAACAGCAGTTGCAAAACCTGCTCGGGATCTAGAATATAAGGGAAGATTATAATGCTTGGCAAATGTATGCACGGAGCTCCAAGTAGCAGCTTCTAAAATGTCTTTGGTAGCCACTCCTCGTAGGAAAGCTGTAGTGGTGGCTGTAGCTCTTGTGGAATGAGGTCTGATATTATCAGAAGTTGTCTTTCCATGAAAAGAGTAGCAAAATCGAATGCAATTTCCTATCCATTTTGAGACTGTCTGTTTAGAAATTGCTTTTCCTTGCATTCCAGTTGCATATGCTACCAGAAGCTGGTCAGTTTTTCTGCTGGTCTTAGTTCTGTCCAGATAGTAGCGTAAATTGTCTGTGCACATCCAAGGTATGTAGCAGTCTTTCCCCCCTGTTCTGTGGGTTGGGGAAGAATGTAGGTAAATGAATCGCTTGGTTCAACAATACTCTGGAGACCACTTTTGGCATAAAGGTAGGGTTAGTTCTCAGAGAGACTCTGTCCTGATGGAAGATAAGGAAGGGTTGTACTGCCATTAATGCCTGTAACTCAGATACCCTTCTTGCTGAAGTAATTGCTAGCAGGAAAGCAGTTTTCCAAGACAAGAATTGTAATTCTGCTGTTGCTGCTGGTTCAAAAGGGGGAAGTGTTAACTTTTCCAGCACAAAGTTGAGATCCCATGTAGGTAAAGGTGGTTTTCTTGGAGGTTTTACATTTTTGATTCCTCTCAAGAACTGCCTGAGTAGAGGATGAGAGAAGACAGGAGGATCCATGTTGTATTCTGCTGAAATTGCTGATGCATGAATCTTAATGGAGGAGTAAGACAGGCCATTGTGGAACAGCTCTGCTAAATATTCCAGGATGTGTGCTATGTTTGCCAGTGAGACATTTTCTCCCTTTGCTGCACTCCAAATGAGGCATCTTTTCCACTTGGCTGAATAAGTCTTCCTTGTGGAGGGTCTGCATGCCTCCAGGATAATGCCCTTAACCCTCTGAGATAAACCTGGGTTATTTTGTTTTATGCAATATTCCAAGCAGCTAGCTGCAGTGTTTTCAAGTTTGGATGTAGGATCTTGTAGTTGTCCTGTGTTAGTAGTAAGGGACATAGAGGTAGAGGCCATGCGTGTGTCCGAGACGTGCTTCTCAGTAGCGGGTACCAATGTTGCCTCGGCCAGTCTGGAGCTATCAGAATTACCCTTGGCTGATCCTCTCTGATCTTCAGTAGAACTTTGTACATCAAGGGAAGAGGTGGAAATGCATATGCTGTCAGGTTTTTCCAGCTGAAGGAAAGGGAGTCCACCCTCCAAGCAAGTGAGTGGTATGCTCTTGTGCAGAATTCCTTCAATTGGTGATTGTGTGGGGAGGCAAACAGGTCTATCTGTGGTAGTCCCCATTTCTTTGTTATGGCTTTGAAGATATCTGGATGCAGCATCCATTCGTGAGCATCCGTGGTAGTTCTGCTTAAGGAGTCTGCTAGAGAATTTTCTTTTCCTGGTACAAATCTGGCCTGAAGTTGAATGTTGAGATTCAGGGCCACATTCCACAGGTCCATTGCCATCCGGCATAGAGGATATGAATGTGTACCTCCCTGTTTGTTGATATACCACATGACTGTGGTATTGTCCGTCCTTATCAGCAGATGACCCTGTTGAAGGAGTGGTCTGAATGCCTGGATCGCATGTTTCACTGCCAGCATCTCCTTTAGATTTATGTGTAGATTCAGCTGGTCTTGGGTCCATAGGCCTTGTATACACTTGTCCACCATGTGTGCCCCCCCCCCCATCCTAGGTCTGAGGCGTCCGTGGTGATGGTCTGGCTTGGATGAGGTTTGTGGAAAGGCAAGCCTCTGTTCAACTGACAGGCCTGAGCCCACCACAGGAATTCTTGCTTCAGGCATGGAATTATTGGAATCTGGGCTTCTAGACTGTGCTTGTGTTGAGACCATAAATTCCTTAGGTACCATTGTAGCTTTCTCATATGCAGCCTGGCATGCGGAACCAATATTATGCAGGATGCCATGTAGCCCAGGGCTTGCAGGACTTTCCTTGCAGTAAGCTGAGTTTGTGTTGTTAATGTCATGAAGTAGACTGGTAGCTGCTTTTGTTTTTCTTCTGTGAGAAAAGCCATTTGAGTTGATGTATCTAGTTCTGCACCCAAGAATGTTATCCTTTGGGATGGTACTAGTCTTGGCTTTTGCATGTTGACTGTGTATCCCAAGGCTTGCAACAGTTGTATGACATTTTCCAAATCTTTTGTTAATTTTGCCTTGTTGTCCGCTTGTATTAGGCAGTCGTCCAGGTATGGGTAAATTTGAATTCCCTGAAGTCTGCAATGAGCAATTACTGATGCCAGGCATTTCGTGAATACTCTGGGCAGTAGATAAGCCAAAAGGCAATGCTGAGAATTGATAATGCTCTGATCCTGCAAGAAATCTGAGGTGTCTTCTGCAATCTGGTCGCATAGGGACGTGCAGGTATGCCTCCTTGAGATCTAGAGTCACCAGCCAAGACTCCTTGCCCAGCATGGGAAGAAGCTGCTGGAGGGTCAGCATTTTGAATTTTGGAACAATGAGGTATGTGTTCAGTGCGGACAAGTCTAGAATAGGTCTCCATTGATTTTCTTTTCTTGGTACAAGGAAAAGCCTGGAGTAAAAACCTTGGCCTTGTTCCATAGGTGGTACCTCTTCTATAGCTCTCATCCTTAGTAAGTTGTTGATTTGTCTTAGAGCGTCTGTTTTTTGGCTTGGTGGTAGGTTTGGCATTCCTCTCTTTTTTGGTAGAGTGTGGAAGTGAAACCTGTAGCCCTTGTCTATTGTTTGTAAAGCCCATTTGTCTCCTGTAATGTAATGCCAGTTGTCGGAGAATAAGGCTAGTTTTCCGCCCAAGGGTGCTTCCAGTTGTTCCCTGGTAGGCGGAACTAGAGCCAAGTCATTGTGTCTGCCCTGTGGACGTGGTTGTAGTTGATTCTGTGGCAGTACTTCTCTGGCTGGTAGGTTGCCACTGACGTCCCCTGTAGGCACCCCTAGATTGACCTCTGCCTCTTGGGCGTCTATTTCTGCCTCTCTGCGCCCTGGAGTTGTCTGGAAAGGACCAATTCTTCGAAGGCCAATTTCTGCTAAACCTCGGAGGTTGGACCTGTAAAAAATCCTTGACTGTTTGGACAGATTTTGCTTTTTCTTCCACCTTCTTTAGAACCTCCTGTGCAGGGGAGCCAAACAAACTTTGTTTCTCCATGGAAGCATCTAGGAGTTTTGACTTAACATGGTCTGGTAAGGATTGTTCTTTTAACCAGGCATGCCTTCGAATCACTGTTCCAGTCATAGCTGATCTAAAGGAAGCCTCCAGTGCATCATAGCCACATTTTAAGAAATGGTTACTGACCTGCTGAGAGTTATGTACCAAATCCTGAAGGGACTTGCGGTCTAAAGGTTCTGGAGAAGACAGTTTTTTATTAAGCTGGTCTAACAAAAATTCCTGGTACTGAATCATGTGAAATTGACAGTTCAAGGCCCTGGCCGAAAGAGTAGCAGAAGTATAAACCTTTTTACCCCATCTCTCTAATGCTCTAGATTCCCTTTCAGAGGGAAGAGGGTTTTTGGCAGAGGCAGCTGCCACGCCTTTAGGGCCCTGTGAAATGGTTTCAGGGTCTGCAACAGGAGCCTTATATAAATGGTAGTGTGTGTCCGGGACCCTGTAATATCTGTCTGGCTTGGCAGGGGCCGGAGGAAGAGAATCAGGAGCAGTACAGGCATCATTATATGCATCATCAACAACTGTTAGTACTGGCGGAATGGCTAAAGGCCTATGCTGTGGTAGGTGTAAAAAGGTCCTTAGCCTTTTCCTTGAATCTGAAAAATCCTGGCCCTGCCATTGGAAGTGTTCCCTCATAGCATGCAAGGTTTCCCCAAAGGAAAATTCTTCAGGAGGAGAAGCAGAAGGAATGGAGTCTTCTGCATCAGAATCCTCATAAGGAGAATATGGGCCTTCGTGAGGGTCTGAAATGTCTGAGTCATCCGAGGAATAATCTGTAGAGACAGGTTCCGGGGTTCAGTCCTAGGCCTCTTGTCTGGAGGGGGCTGAGAGGCCCTGTCTGGGTGAGGTTGGGATCCTCTGATCAAAGAAATAAGATCCTCAGCCAGGCTGAGTATTTGGAAACTAGAGGTAGACCTATGTGAAGGAGTTTTGGCAGGCAAGGCCTTAGAAGATTTAGCTGCTTTAGCCCTGGCAAAAGCCTTGATAGACATGGAAGCAGGGGGTCTAGCAGCCCCACATGCAGGGGTAGATATGTCTAAAGGAATAGTGTCTGACAAATCCTGGGTGCCTGCTTCTGTAGCAGTAAATTCAGTAGCAGATTCAGCCATGCTCTGTGAGGCCTCGGCTATCGGAGGCATGCTTTTGGCCAAAGGAAGAACCGGGGGCTCGGTTTCAGCCGAAACAGAGACATTCGCGGTTGGCCTAACCGTGGTTTCAGCTGAAACCGCGGGCCGCGAATGTCGGTCCTTTTCCTTGCGTTTTTTAGCTAATTGAGTAGTCGGAGTCTCCGACGGCATTTTGTATGCAAAAGCGGGACCAAAAAACTCCTCTGCAAACTCCGACCGGCGTCTAAGTGTCCGTCGGTTGAAGGAAGCACAGGCTAGACAAGCTGATACGTCGTGGTCTGGGCCTAAGCAAGGGAGGCAGTAAGAGTGGAAATCCTTATGAGGTATTTGTTTCCCACAAGTTAAACAATTATTTACTTTGTCTGACATCGGCTGAGGCAAGAAAGAGTCCCCAACGGGGACTTTTTAGAAGTCTTCGGTAGTAGAAATCTCTGGATCTGACCGACCGGCACTTGCGAACAGCTTCTGCTTCGGGCACCGCGCGGCAAGAAAGACTGAGGAAAATGGCGTCGGCTGATGCCTTTATACCCAATAAACAGCAGCTATGACGTCGGGTGAAGTGCGACATCAGCCGAGGCCAGACCCAGACTTTGGAATCCGGCCGACCGAAGGGCTGCCTGAGGCAGGACAACCCATATGTTAGGACTGCAGATGCATCCTTGAAGGACATCCAGCTCTGCACTTAAAGAAAATTGCCAAATGGTAATGCTTGTGAAAGTATGTACAGAACTCCAGATAGCAGCTTCTAGGATGTCCCTGGTAGGGACAACTCTGAGAAAAGTTATAGCAGTAGATGCAGCTCTGGTTGAATGTGGTTTTCCATGGTGCTTATAGCAGAAATGAATGCAATGGCCTATCCATTTAGAGATGGTTTGCTTTGATTTGGCCTTCCCCTCTGCCCCTGCAGCAAATGCCACCAGCAGCTGTTCAGATTTCCCCGAGAGGTTTAGTCTTGTCCAAGTAAAATCTAACTTGTCTGTGCACATCTAAGGAGTGCTGTATCCGTTCCCCTTTGTTCTATGGATTAGAAAAGAAGGTTGGCAAATGAATAGACTGATTAAGAGCCACACTGGATACTGCCTTGGGCATGAAGGAGGGATTGGTCCTGAGGGACACCCTGTCCACATGAAGGATGATGAAAGGCTCCACTGCCATAAGGGCCTGTAATTCAGACACCATTCTAGCTGAAGTGATGGCTAAAAGGAAGGCTGTTTTCCAAGAAACAAATTTTACCTCTGCACTTGCAGCTGGCTCAAAAGGAGGTAGAGTGAGTTTTTCCAATACAAAGTTAAGGTCCCAGGCTAGAGGTGGGGCTCTCCTGGGTGGTCTTAAGTCCCCCCCCCCCGAGAAACTGCTTGAGCAGTGGATGAGAGAAGAGGAGTGGTTCTGTGTTGTAATGAGCTAAAATGGCTGAGGCATGAATTTTGATGGAGGAAAAGGAATGGCCCTTTTGAAGCATCTCAGTTAAGTATTGAAGAATCCGAGGTAAATTAGGTGTTGCTGTGCCCACCACTGAGTTTGGTTCCAGGAACAGAATCTTTTCCATTTTTCAGCATAAGATTTTCTAGTATTAGGCCTCCTTGCCTCCAGAATGACATCCAACACTTGTTTACTGAGGGATGGTAACAGAGAGATCAGGTAATTATCCAGGCTGCCAGGTTCAAGGTTTGAAACTGAGAGTGCAGAATCTGGCCCTCCTGCTGGGACATCAGGGTAGGGGTCTGAGGCAGGTGCCATGGTGCCAGCAGTGACACACTGTGCAAGATGGGGTACACCAGTGTTGGCATGGCCAGTCTGGTGCAATCAGTATCGTCCTTGGTTTGTCCTGTTTGACCTTTAGTAGTACCTTGGAGAGGAGAGGCAGAGGAGGAAAGGCAAAAATTAATGGATTTTTCCAGGTGAGGGACAGGGCATCCACTTTCCAGGCTTGTTTGTGGGGAGTCCTTGTGCAAAATTTGTCCAATTGGTAGTTCTGGGGGGAGGCAAACAGGTCTATATCTGGGGTCCCTCATTTGTTTATCAACATGTTGAATGTCTTTGGTTCCAGTTTCCACTCATGTGGGTCCATGAGATTTTTGCTTAGTTCGTCTGCCAGTGTAATTAGCTTTCCTGGCAGGAATTGAGCCTGTAGGTGCACTTGGTAGCTCAAGGCTGCGTTCCACAGAACCATGGCTAGCTAGTCTGCAGAGAAGGAATGAGTGGGTTTTCCCCTGCTTGTTTATGTACCACATAACAGTGGTGTTGTCCGTCTTTACCATTAATTGTCGTGGAAGAATGTGGTCCTTGAAGGCTGAGCATTCTGTACAGCCAACATTTATTTTTGATTGATATGCAGATGCATGTGACTTGGGTTCCATTTGCCCTGAATGCACTTCCCTGCCAAGTGAGCCCCCCATGCATAGTCTGATGCGTCTGCTGTTAGGGTTTGGGCGGCAAGGGGTAGAGTGAATGTCAGTCCCTTGTTTTGGTGGCAGGCCTCTGCCCACCAAAGGAACTCTAACTGTAAGCAAGGTATGATAGGAATCATTGCTTCTAGATCCTGAGAATGTTGACACCATAGGCTTTTTAGATACCATTGTAGTTTCCTCATATGCAGTCTTGCATATGGAATTAGAAGAATGCAGGAGGCCATGAACCCCAAGGCTTGCAGTATTTGTCTTGCAGATAGCAGGGTTTTTGAGGCCATTAGTTTGAAATAAGCTGTCAAATTAACTTGTTTCTCTGGCGTGAGGAAAGCCATCTGGGAAGTTGTGTTCAAGCTTGCTCCCAGGAATACAATTTGTTGAGAGGGTACAAGATGCAACTTCTTTTCATCTATGGTGTACCCCAGATAAGTCAGCACCTTTTGTACAAACGCCAGATGATTCAAAAGTATGTCCTGGCTTTCTGCCTGAATTAGACAATCGCCCAGGTATGGGTATATTTGAATATTTCTTTGCCTGCAAAATGCAATGACTGGAGCTAGGCACTTTGTGAATACCCTGGGTGCAGTAGATAAGCCAAAGGGCAGTGCAGAGAACTGATAGTGCATGGAGCCTGCTTTGAAGGGTAGGCATCTTCTACAAGATTCCCTGTTTGGGATGTGCAGGTAGGCTTCCTTTAAATAAAGTGTTGCCAACCAGGCATCCTTGCCTACCATAGGAAGCAACTGAAGACTTAGCATCTTGAATTTTGGGATCACCAAAAAGGTGTTTAGTATAGAGAGATCCAGGATAGGACGCCATGTGTTTTCTTTTCTGGGCACCAAGAAAAGTCTTGAGTAGAAACCTTGTCCCCTTTCCTCTTCTGGGACAGTTTGAATAGCCCCTATAGTTAAGAGAGACATAGTACTTGCTTTTGAGCCTCTGCCCACTGATTTGGGGGTAGAGCTGGCCAACCATTTGGGGTTGGTAAAGTGTGGAAGTGGAATCTGTATCCTTGGGAAACTATATTTAAAACCCATTTGTCCTGGGTAATGAGTTCCCAGTGTTTTGCCTGCAGAGCAATCTTTCCCCCTAAAGGAGCAGTCAGTTGAGACGGGCTTGGAAGTTTTAAGGTTAAGTCATTGAGACAGTTTACCATAGGGGGGAATCTTACTACTCCCTGATTTGGAAGTGGGAGCCCCCCCCCCACTGCTTACTCCTGTGCGCACCTTGGGACTGAAGCCTGGGTGTTCTGCTGGTTCTGGATTTGGACTGAGAAGGCCTGGAAGAGGCAGGAAAGGGACAATTCTTAAAGGGCCAATACCTACTAAATCTGGGATGCTGTACTTGCAGGAAATCTTTAACAGTTTGCATAGATTTAGCTTTTTCCTCCATCTTTTTAAGGACAACTTCTGCTTTGTTGCCAAACAGGTGGTCTTGGTTTAAGGGAGCATCCAGCAATTTAGCTTTAACATGATCTGGCAAGTTTTGCTCTTTAAGCCAAGCATGCCTTCTAAGTACAGACCCAGTGACAGTAACCCTGCAAGATGCTTCTAAAGAGTCAAAAAGTACAGTTGTGTATACTTACCATAAATGTAGATGTTTGAGTGTATTCACTATTGCAGTCATTACATTTTGGTAATCTGCTGGCAGGTTGCCCTCAGTCGGCCTGAATAACAAATTCTTGGGTCCTGCATCAGTTGCTGTCTCCTCTTCCATGACGTCAGGTCGTCAGGGGTATAAAACATGCAGCCAACGCCATTTTAATCAGTTTTTCTTGCCCCAGATGTCAGGTGCCCCCCAAATGGGGAGAAAAAAAAAATATATATATATATATATATATGCATGTATTTTAGAACACAAAAAATTTACCTTCAACTCAAAGCAAATACACCACAAAGGCTTTTGAGCATTGTGAAGGAAAGAAGTATAATAGAGAAGAAAGGGGGCTGGCGGGTCGGTAGCCCAGTCTGCAACAGTGAATACACTCTGATATCTACATTTATGTAAAGTGTACACAACTGTACTATGTTCTTTGTGTTTCACTGTTGCAGTCATTACATTTGGGTAGAATCCCAAAGCTATGGATGGGAGGATGGAACTGAACAGCATTAGGAGCAGCTATAAGGCCCTGCAGGACTGCAGTGGCAAAGCCTGCTCTGGATTTAGAAAAGAGAGGTAAAATGGTAATGCTTTGTGAACGTATGAACTGAGCTCCAAGTAGCAGCTTCTAGAATGTCTCTGGTAGGAACCCCTCTGAGAAAGGCTGCAGATGTAGAAGCAGCCCTGGTGGAATGGGATCTGATCCCCTTGGGCATGGGTTTACCATGGTGCATGTAGCAGAAAAGCACAGTTGTGTACACTTACCATAAATGTAGATGTTAGAGTGCGTTCACTGTTGCAGTCATTACATTTAGGGTCATCTGCTGGCAGGTTTCCCTAAGTCGGCCTGAATAACAAAGTCTTGGGTCCTGCATCGGTTGCTGTCTCCTCTTCCATGACGTCAGGTTGTTAGGTGTATAAAACATGCAGCCGATGCCATTTTAATCAGTTTTTCTTGCCCCAGATGTCAGGTGCCCCCCAAATGGGGAGCAAAACTATATATATAAATATAACTATAAATATATAAATGCATTTTAGAACATATAAAATTTACCTTCAACTAAAAGCAAATACACCACAAAGGCTTTTGAGCATAGTGAAGGAAAGAAAAGGTATAGAAAGGGGGCTGGTGGGTGGGTAACCCGGACTGCAACAGTGAACACACTTGAACATCTACATTTATGGTAAGTGTACACAACTGTACTATATTCTTCGTGTTTCACTGCTGCAGTCATTCCATTTGGGAAGAATCCCAAAGCTATGGATGGGAGGATGGAACTAAACAGCATTAGCAGGACTGCAGTGGCAAAGCCTGCCCTGGATTTAGAAAACAGAGGTAAATCGTAATGCTTTGTGAACATATGAACTGAGCTCCAAGTAGCAGCTTCTAGAATGCCTCTGGTAGGGACCCCTCTGAGAAAAGCTGCTGAAGTAAAGGCAGCCCTGGTGGAATGGGATCTGATCTCCTTGGGCACAGGTTTCCCATGGTGCAAGTAGCAGAAACGAATGCAATGGCTTATCCATTTAGAAATAGTCTGCTTTGACATAGCCTTCCCCTCTGATCCTGCAGCAAATGCCACCAGTAGTTGCTCAGACTTTCTTAGAGATTTTGTCCTGTTTAAGTAGAATCTTAGTAGTCTGTGTACATCCAATGAATGCAGAATCCACTCCCCCTTGTTCTGCGGATTTGGGAAAAACGGCAGGTGAATGGTGTGATTAAGGGCCACACTGGATACCACCTTAGGCATAAAAGAAGGACTCGTCCTGAGGGCCACCCTGTCTGGGTAAAATATAATGAAAGGCTCCACTGCCATGAGAGCCTGTAGTTCTGAAACCCTTCTAGCTGAAGTGACTGCCAAAAGAAAGGCCGTCTTCCAAGAAATAAATGTTGTATTTGCAGTAGCTACTGGTTCAAAAGGAGGTAGGGTGAGTTTTTCCAGCACAAAATTGAGGTCCCATGCAGGAGTTGGTGCTCTCCTGGGAGGCATTACATTTTTGGCCCCTCTGAGGTATTGTTTTAGCAGGGGATGAAAAAAAGAGCGGAGGCTCTGTGCTGTAATGAGCCGAGATGGCAGAGGCATGGATTTTTATTGAAGAAAAAAGATGAGCCCTTGTGAAGCATCTCAGTTAAGTATTGCAAAATCTGAGGAATATTGGGCTTTGCTGTGTCTATTCCTTGTGCTTGGTTCCAAGCACAAAATCTCTTCCATTTATCAGCATAAGATTTTCTAGTACTAGGCCTTCTGGCCTCCAAAATGACATCCATCACAGGCTTACTGAGAGATGTGGTTGGTAAAATTAGTTGATTAGCCATGCTGCAAGATTCAGAGTTCGGAGCTGTGTGCGCAGAATTTGACAGTTCTGCTGAGACAATAGGTGAGGTGTTTGAGGCAAGTACCACAGAGGAAGGTGTGACATATTCCTTAGAAGATGGTACCAGTGTTGGAGAGGCCAGTCCATTGCAATTAGAATCATTTTTGTTTTTTCCTGTCTGACTTAGTAAGACCTTTGATAGTAGAGTCAGAGGGGAAAGGAATAGACTGATAGGTTTTTCCAGCTGAAGGATAGAGCATCCACTTTCCATGCTTTTTTGAGTTCTTGTGCAGAATTTGTCCAACTGATAGATCTATTTACCTCTCCCCAAAACTATGCCTGGGCTCCCCCATTTTTGTGTTAACATGCTGAAGATTTGTGGATCCAGTTTCCATTTGTGCGGGTCCATAAGATTTCTGCTTAGCTCGTCTGCCAGAGTATTTTGCTTTCCTGGCAGGAATTGAGCTTGAAGATGTATTTGGTAAGTCAATGCTGTGTTCCACAAGGCCATGGTTAGTCTGCAAAGTGGGTAGGAGTGGGTAACCCCCTGCTTGTTTATGTACCACATAACTGTGGTGTTGTCCATCTTCATCAGTAGTTGTCCTGGATGAAGGAAGTCCTTGAAGGCTGTCAGAGCATTCTGTACAGCTAGCATTTCTTTCTGGTTGATATGTAGATGCATTTGGTTTGGGCTCCATTTGTCCTGAATGCATCTCTCTGCCAAATGGGCCCCTCAAACATAGTCTTATGCGTCTGTAGTTAGGGTTTGGGTGGCAGGGGGTAGAATGAATGACAGTCCCTTGTTATGGTGACATGCCTCTGCCCACAAAAGAAACTCCTGTTGCAGGCAGGGAATTAGAGGAATCATTGTTTCCAGGCTGTGACAATGTTGACTCCATAAGCTTTTCAGGTACCATTGAAGTTTCCTCATATGCAGTCTCACCTATGGAATTAGTAGAATGCAGGATGCCATGAACCCCAAAGCCTGCAGAATTTCTCTTGCAGATAGCTGGGATTTTGTTGCCACTTGTTTGAAGTATGTTGTCAATTGAATTTGTTTGTCTGGCGTGAGGTAAGCCATCTGGGCAGTTGTATTCAAGCTTGCACCCAGGAATGTAATTATTTGAGAGAGTACCAGTTATAATTTATTTTTGTTTATGGTGTACCCTAGACATGCTGGAAGCCTTTTTACAAACGCCAGATGTTGAAGAGTGTCCTTGTCCTCTGCCTGAATGAAACAATCGTCCAGATATGGATAAATTTTAATGTTTCTTTGTATGCAAAATGCAATTACTGGTGCCAGGCACTTTGGCTTATCTACTGTGCCCAGGGTCTTTACAAAGGGCAGTGCAGAGAATTAGTAATGCAAAAAGCCTGCTTTGAAGCGGAGGTATCTTCTGCAAGATTCCTTTATTGGGATATGCAGGTATGCCTCTTTTAAGTCTAGAGTTACCAACCAGGCATTCTAGCCTAGCATAGGCAGTAGCTGTTGTAAAGTCAGTATTTTGAATTTTGGAATGTCCAGGAATGTATTTAGAATTGATAAGTCCAGAATTGAACGCCATGTTTTGTCTTTTCTGGGTACCAGGAAAAGTCTTGAATAAAATCCTTGTCCTTTTTTCTTTTCTGGCACTGGCTGAATAGCCCCCATACCCATGAAGGACATGACTTGCTTCTGGGCCACTGCCCACTGGTTTGGTGGCAGATCTGGCCATCCGTTTGGAATTGGCAACATGTGGAAATGAAATTTGTACCCCTGGGATACTATGTTCAATACCCACTTGTCCTGGGTAATTAAATGCCAATTTTGAGCATGAAGTGCTAGTTTTCCCCCAAAGGGGGCTGCCAAAAGATAACTGCTTGGAGATGGCAGAGGAAAGTCATTGAGACTGTTTACTGTTGGGTTGTGCTTTATTACCTCCTGATTTGGAGGTGGACGAACCCCATTGCTTTGACCGGTAAGATCCTTGTGATTGAAATCTGGAGCCTTTGGAGTGTCTGGGTTTGCCCTGAGCTGCTCTGTTGGATACAGGAAAGGATCAATTCTTAGTAGGCCAGTGTCTACTGAACCTGGGTGGCTGCATTTGCAAGAAATCTTCTACAGTTTGCATAGATTTAGCTTTGTCTTCCATTTTCTTTAAAACCTCTTCTGCCTTATTACCAAACAGACTGTCCTGCTGTAAAGCGGCATCCAACAATTTAGCTTTAACATGATCAGGCAGATTTTGCTCCTTGAGCTAGGCATGCCTTCTTATCACAGATCCAGTTACGGTGGCCCTGCAAGAGGCCTCCAAGGAATCAAAATCACATTGCAAAGTATGCTTCGGCACTGGAATATTGGCTACAAAAGACCAACATTTATAGTCCAGGATTCAATACCCTATTGATTTGCATGGCGGAACACGCTCTCACCAAAAACATTTTTTTATTTCAAAAGCAATTGTTACTGGCAGATACAGGGTACAGCTATGGGTGCGTCCTTCGCACCTATCTATGCAGATCTCTTTATGGGTTTTGTGGAGGACCACATTATATACAATGAATCGCACAACCTGTACCTGCCAGATATGGATATCTGGAGACGTTATCTTGACGATTGCTGGCTAGTCTGGAAAGGAGGAACTGACTATCTCCAAGAATTTGTTGAATATTTGAATAGCAACAAATGGGGTGTTAGATTCACAGCCAATTATGACACACAACAAATTGATTTTTTGGATGTACACCTCTCTCGAGAAGTGGATAATACTTTACGCACCACTGTACACAGGAAATATCCACAATATAACAGCTTATTACATGCCTCCAGTTTACATCCGAAACACATCATTAAAAATATTCCCAAATCCCAGTTTATTAGGATTAAGAGAATTTGTTCATCGAACTCCGATCTCAGATGTTGCCAGGATGATCTTTCCAACAGATTCACACAGCGGGGTTATCACACTTCGGACATTCACTCGGCAGTTGGCATTACTGCCAACTTGTCCAGGGATTCCTTGTTATGTTATAAACCGAAAACTGCCCAATCATCAGACCAGACACCTAGGTTAGTAACCACCTTTGGTAGAAATACCTACCAATTACAAGACATAATCAGTCATCACTGGAATATATTAACTAATAACAAACACCTAGCAAAATGGTTAGATAACAGATGTCTCTTCTCTTATAGGAAAGGTAAAACCTTAGGATCACACTTTTCATACTACAAAAAAGCTACTGTCCAGGAAATATCTATGATTCAGACTACTATTTTGGGGGACAAATTAAGAGGTTGTCACCCTTGTGGTCACTGTGCCTTTTGTAAATTTGTTTTTACCACCAAAGAATTCACTAGTAAGAACACAGGCAAGATTTATGATATCCATCATTTTGCCAATTGCAGTACGGACTGGGTGATCTATCTAGCTACATGCACATGCAGGGCCTTCTACATTGGACAAACGTCTAGACAGTTTCGTATTCGCATTTCTGAACACTTAGGGGATATCAGAAATGCCAGGCCTACTAATGCACTATACAAACATTCTATCACACACAAAACGGCCCAATTTTCTTTTATTTGCATTGACAGAATTGTTGGTAACAGAATGTATAAAACAGGATGGCACAAATTATTGGATAATAAGGAAACCAAATGGATAGTCAAACTAGGTGGTTCGTTTCCACCAGGTCTTAATGACAAACTGCAAAGAATTATATAGTGTTACTAATAACTATTACATTATATCAATAACTGTATTAGGTCAGAAATATCTTTTGGTCATTTGCATGTAGGTCATTATATTTATTGGCATATACATGTCTTTCCACATTATTGGTTCATGGATGGCCGTAACTAAATTACATTATTTGTCCTAATCCACTGTATGTTTCAACTTTGGCATTTATTCACTGTCTATTTACAATATTAATAATATTTTTTGTGGTCAAATTGTTGGTATACAGGAAGTGATGTCAGGTCACTCTGTTTGCATTTCCTATAAATATGACTTGTTGTGAGTTTTCTAATAAGCCACTGAAGAAAGCTAGTTGCTGAAACCGGTTTAGTTCATAATTAAAGTTTTTTACTGCTACTCATGTACGGGGTGCTGGATTATTTCTCTTTTTATAAAGTATGCTTTCCAACCAGTTCTGCTGAATGCAATAAATCCTGTAACTCTATTTTCCACACAATCAGAAATCAACATAATTTTCTGTTTCAGTAAGCCCATAACATGCTGTTGATATTTAAGCATATGAAACTGGCAGTTTAAAGCCCTGATTGCCAAGGTTGCAGACGTATAAACTTTCTTTCCCCAACTATCCAAAGCCCTGGAATCTCTATCTGAAGGGGTAGGATTTTTGGCTGTAGTAGCCTTAACACCCTTGAGACCCTGAGAAATAGTTTCAGGGTCAGCAGCAGGATTTTTGAAGAGACATTTGTGGGAGTCAGGAACCCTGTAATATCTGTCTGGCTTACTAGGAGCCAGAGGCAGGAAATCAGGAGCCATGCTGGATTCTGAGAAAACATCATCAATAATGTCTAAAACAGGAGGTATAGCCAAAGGCCTATGCTGAGGAAGAAGAAAATCCCAAAGCCTCTTTTTGGATTCTGAAAAGTCCTGACTCTCCCAATGAAAATGTTCCCTTAAAGTATACAAAGTCTCTCCAAATTAAAAATCCTCAGGAGGAGAAGCAGAAGGGATGGATTCCTCTGCATCAGAGTCCTCATAAGGTGGAATAGAAAATTCTTGATCAGAAGAGGAATCAGAAGAAATAGAAACCTGATCTGAAGATTCATAATCAGTGCCTTGCCTAGGCCTCTTAGCAGGGGTGGGGGTTGGGGAGGTTGGGAACCCCTGATCAAGGTAATTAAATCCTCAGCCATTTTGATCATTTGCTTTTTAGGTATAGGGGCCTGAGCACGTGGCTCATGCGTCATTTTGTTAGACATAGAAGTAGGTTTTGGCCTCGTTTTTGATGATGGCGTCGGTTTAATATACAAATGTTGAGGCCTGAAAACACCCTAAGAAGCCGTTGCCTGCTCAGCGGTTACGGACCCATCCAAGGGAGAGACATCCGCGGGTTCAATACTTGCAGAATCTCGCTGCATACCGGACTCCGAATGGGTCTCGGTAGAGGCCTGCGACTGAAAAGTAGCGGGCATCAGGGTCTGCGAAAGCACCTCACTGAGTACCGTTGAACCGGCGACTGGCTTAGGAGAAGCTTCGTCGTCAGTTTTGAACCTTGACGGTTTGTCACTGTCTTTTTCCTTGCGGTTTTTGTGAATGTACTGACGCTTAATAGTGCGTTGGTTAAATTTAGCACAAAACCGACAGCAAGGCACGTTGTGATCACGACCTAGGCAAGGAATACTGTGCAAATGAAAATCCTTATGAGGTATTTGCTTCTCACAAGTAATACAATTATTAACTTTTACTGACATCGGTAAGGAGCATGAAAAAGTTTCCCCAACGCAGTACTTGGCTTTAGTTTGAAGACTTCGGGTCTGAAACTCGAAAACGAAAATTTCAGGAGTTGGCCGACCGGCACTTGTGAACTGCTTCTGCTTCGGGCACCGTGCTGCAAGAAAGATGGATTAAAATGGCGTCGGCTGCATGTTTTATATCCCTGACGACCTGACGTCATGGATAGGAGGACAGCAGCCGACGCAGGACCCAAGACTTTGTTATTCAGTCTGACTGAAGGCAACCTGCCAGCAGATTACCCAAATGTAATGACTGCAACAGTGAAACACGAAGAACATCCACATTGCAGAGTATGTTTACCAACTTGTTCAGCAGAATGCATTAAATCCTGTAATGCTTTATGTTCAGCACAGTCAGGAATCAACATAATTTTCTGTTTAAGTAGTCCCATAATATACTGCTGATACTTTAACATAGGAAAAGTACAGTTTTGTACCTACCATAAATGTAGATGTTCGAGGATCCACATTGCTGCAGTCCTAACTATTGGGTAGTCCGCTGTCCAGTCGGCCCGAATACCAAAGTATATGGCTGACGTCGGTCAGGGCGCATTAGACTGACGTCAGTACGTCAGGGTACTAATGCGCATGACCGGCGTCATATCCTCAGTCTTTTCTTGCCCCAGATGTCAGAAGACCCTGAAAAGATAAGGCCAAAACCAAAACTCCCAACATATCTGCACCAAAATATATATATATACAAAATATACAAAATTAGCAGAATATAACCTCACCTACACAACCACCCCTAAACACAGAGGGGAAGGAGGGAGGGTAAATTGGACTGCAGCAATGTGGATCCTCGAACATCTACATTTATGGTAGGTACAAAACTGTACTATGTTCTTCATTCCACATTGCTGCAGTCCTAACTATTGGGTAGAATCCCAAAGCAGAGGTAAGGGAGGCTGGCAAATCATAAGGAAGCAGGAGCTGATAACATGCCTTGCAAAATAGCTGTGGCAAAACCAGCCCTAGATTTAGAGTAGAGAGGAAGGTGGTAATGCTTAGAGAAAGTATGCACTGAACTCCAAGTAGCTGCCTCCAAAATATCCTTAGTTGCCACCCCTTAAAAAGCTGTTGAAGTGGCAGTAGCCCTAGTGGAATGAGGCCTAATCCCAGCTGGAATCTCCTTGCCATGATGGGAATAACAAAATGCAATGCAAAACCCAATCCACCTAGAAATAGTTTGTTTTGACACAGGCTTGCCCTGAGAACTCAAAGCAAAAGAAACAAACAACTGCTGAGACTGCCTAAAATCCTTAGTCCTGCTCAAATAATAACGCAATTGCCTGTGTACATCTAAAGTGTGCAAAATCTTTTCCCCTTTATTTTGGGGATCTGCATAAAAGTAGGCAAATGAATAGTCTGGTTTAAAGCCACACTAGAAACCACTTTAGGCATAAAGGAAGGATTAGTGCGTAATGATACCCTATCCTTATGAAAAATCAAAAAGGCTCAACCGCCATAAGGGCCTGTAACTCAGAAACCCTTCTTGCAGAAGTAATGGCCAACAAAAAGCAGTCTTCCATGACAAGTATTTCAGTTCAGCAGTAGCTGCAGGCTCAAAAGGTTGTAGAGTAAGTTTCTCCAACACAAAATTGAGATCCCAAGCAGGAGTAGGAGCTCTACGTGGGGGTCTTATATTCTTTGCCCCTCTAAGAAATTGCTTGAACAAAGGATGTGAAAACAATGGTGGGTCACAATCATAGTGAGCTGAAATTGCTGCAGCATGAATCTTAATGGAAGAGAAAGACAAACCTTTGTCCAATAACTCAGTAAGGTATTGAAGAGCCACACTCAAATTAGGCTCCGAAATCACCAAATTCTTTGCTGCAGACCAAAATAAAAATCTCTTCCATTTTTCTGCGTACACTTTCCTAGTACTAGGTCTTCTGGCTTCCACAATCACATTTAAAACTTGTTGAGGAAGTTGAGACCTGCTGTCTTTCAAAACAGAATATGCCAGGCTGTTAGATGAAGAGAGTGAAGCTTGACATTGAGCAGACGACCGTCCTTCTGAGACAACAGATGTGGAATCAAGGGTAAAGGCCATGGAGGCTTCATTACCAGACTCCTCAGTAATGGGTACCAATGCTGCCGAGGCCAATCTGGAGCTATTAAAATCATCCTTGGCTTGTCTTGTCTGATCTTTAGAAGCACCTTTGGAAGAAGAGGCAGAGGTGGAAACGCATACACATGAAGATTTTTCCAACTGAAAGAAAGAGCATCCACTTTCCAAGCTGTGTGATGAAACCTCTTTGTGCAAAACTTTGGCAGCTGGTGGTTTAGTGGAGAAGCGAACAGATCTATGTCTGGAGTTCCCCAGGACACTGTCAACTTTTGAAATACATGAAGATCCAGTTTCCACTCGTGGGGATCCATGATTTGTCTGCTTAACACATCTGCTAAGGAGTTCTGTGCTCCGGCAGAAACCTTGCCTGAAGAGTTAGTTGCAAGCTTAGCAGTCTCCCATAAAATCATTGCTTGCCTGCACAATGGGTAAGAATGTGTTCCCCTTGTTTGTTGATGTACCACATGACAGTTGTGTTGTCTGTTAGAATCAACACCTGCCCTGGAAGAAGTAACTCCTTGAAAGCCATTAATGCAAACTGGACTGCTAACATCTCCTTCATGTTGATATGTAGATGCTGTAGTCTGGCAGGCCACTTGTCTTGTATCCACTTTCCATTTAGATGAGCTCCCCAAGCAATGTCTGAGGCATCTGTCGTTAGAATTTGACTCGCCTCTGGCGGGTCACAGAGAGTCCCTTGTTTAGGTGACATTCCTGAGCCCACCACAAAAATTCCTTTTGAATGCAAGGTATTATTTGAATGACAGTGTCCAAATCCTGGCAGTGCTGTGTCCATACATTTTGAGATACCATTGTAGCTTCCTCATATGCAGTTTGGCATTGGGAAGCACCAGAATACAAGATGCCATGAACCCTAAGGCTTGAAGGACTGTCCTTGCAGTCAGCCCGGACTGAAGAGATAGTTGATGGAAGTAACTGGAAAGATTCTTTTGTTTGTCCGGGGTTAAAAAGGCCATCTGGGCTGCTGTATTCAGTCTCACACCCAGAAAGCACATGTCTTGAGAGGGTACTAGACTGGACTTTATTTCGTTCACAGAATACCCTAGGCATCTTAGCACTGCTATGACATATTCCAAATGCTGTATAAGGTCTTCCTTTTCTTGAGCCAGAATCAGGCAATCATCCAAGTAAGGATAGATTTGAATTCCTTTTAGCCTGAAGTAAGCTATCACTGGAGCCAGAACCTTTGTGAATACTCTGGGCAGTAGATAAGCCAAAGGGCAATGCAGAGAACTGATAATGAGAATTTCCAGCTCGAAAACGCAGATACTTTCTGCAACTTAGTCTTATAGGCACATGAAGGTAAGCTTCCTTGAGATCTAAAGTTACCATCCAGTGATCCTTGCCCAGCAGAGGTAAAAGCTGTTGTAACGTCAACATTTTGAACTTGGGAATGTCCAGATAAGTGTTGAGGATAGATAAATCCAAAATTGGTCTCCACGTGTTCCCCTTCTTTGGTACTAGGAACAGGCGAGAATAAAATCCTAGGCCCCTTTCTGGCACAGGAACCGGCTGAATGGCCCCTATTTGGAGTAACTGAGAAATTTGCTTGTGAGCCTCTTGTCTTTGTAGAGGAGGAATGTCTGGCATGCCTTTGAAAGGAGGCAAGGTATGGAAATAAAACCTGTAACCGTGGTGAATGATATCCAGAACCCATTTGTCTTGGGTAATTAAATCCCAATTTTCTTTGAAAAGAGACAGTCTTCCTCCTAGAGGTGCCGCCAGGCTAGAAGGTACTGGCAGCTGAAAAGGCAGGTCATTGGGTCTGCTTACGAAAGGACTGACCCCTGCCCTCACCAGAAGTCTGAGCAGGTGAACTCCCTGTCCTAGGCCTAAAAGCACCTTGAGCTCTGCCCCTACCACGTCTAGACCTACCCCTAGACTGGGAATCATAAGCAGGATAAGTCCATCCCTTAGCAGGCCAATTTCTACTAAACTTGGAGGCTGCACCTGCAAAAATCCTTAACAGTTTGCATAGACTTAGCCTTGTCCTCCATCTTCTTTAAAACTGCTTCCACAGGCGAACCAAACAACACATCAGACTGTAAAGGAGCATCCAAAATCCTTGTCTTAACATGCTCAGCTAAGTTCTGATCTCTCAACCAGGCGTGCCTGAAGAACAGAACCAGTGGCAGCCACCCTGGAGGAGGCCTGCACAGCATCAAAACCACATTGCAAGGAATGTTTACCCACTTGTTCAGACACATGAACTAAATCCTGCAACTCTTTACACTCAATACCTTCCGCCAGAGCATCCACCTTAGATTTCAACTGTGAAAGAAGATAATTCTGATATTTTAACATGTGAAACTGACAATTCAACGCCCTCATGGCTAAAGTGGAAGAAGTATACACTTTCTTTCCCCATCTATCCAAAGCCCTTGCCTCTTTATCAGGAGGACAGGATTTTTAACAACTGAGGCCTTCACACCTTTAGGCCCCTGAGAGACAGTTTCGGGTCTGCCCTAGGACTCTTAAAAGATACTTATGAGCTTCAGGCACCCTATAATACCTATCCGGTTTAACTGGGGCAGGAGGCAAAGAACTGGATTCAGGGAAGCCTCTGCAAAACATCTTCCACCACATTCAAAACAGGAGGTATAGCTAAAGGCCTGTGCTGGGGTAAAACAAGAATTCCCTAAGCCTTTTCCTGGAATCAGAGAAATCTTGACCTTCCCATTTAAAATGCTCCCTCATGGAATGCAGAGTCTCTGAAAATGAAAAATCCTCAGGAGGGGAAGCTGAAGGAGTAGAATCATCCACATCAGAATCAGAATAAGGAGGGTACTCCTGCAAGTCATCAGCCGAAGACTCAGAAGCCTCCGAGCATTGCTCAAAACTCTCAAACTCAGATTCCACCCTAGGCCTCTTATCAGGAGGGGGCATAGAACCCCTTATCATAGTAATCAAATCCTCTGCCATTTTAAGCATATGTTTCTTAGGCAAAGACCCTGAAGTACTAGGAGAAACCCCCACTGAAGCAAAACTCGGCCTGCCCCTCAGAGAAGCCTTGGAAACAGAAGGGGAGGCTCTGACCACCTTGGGAAGAGAGGGAAGAACAGCCACCTGAGAAGCCCCCTCAGCCTGGCCTACTTCCTGAGAGGATACATCCTGTAACAGTAAAGTCTCTCCCTGAGACTCCAAAGAAACACCAGGCAAAACCTCCGGCTCCACTGAGCCCTCTAAAGAACCGACGTCTGGGACTGTCGGTTCCTCCACTCTAGGCTTTGCTGTTTTGTCCTTGCTTTTAGCGAAGCGGCCGGAGCATCCGGCGGCATTTTATAATTACAACGCTTCCCAAACACTAACCTGGCACAGTCTAACCTTCTCTTAATAGTGCGTTTGTTAAATCTAGCACAAGAGCGGCATCCAACAACCCCGTGCTCAGGCCATAAACAAGGTATACACAAAGTATGGTAGTCCCTATGAGGTATCTGTTTCCCACAAGAAATACAGTTATTCACTTTTTCTGACATCCGGTTAAATACTGAGGCAAGAAAAAACAAAATATTCCCAACGGGTACTTAGCCAACTTTGATTCGGTCTGAAACTCTGGCTTCAGAAACTTTCAGAACGCCAACCTGCACTCGCAAAATTGCTTCTGCATCGGACCATGCGGCAAAAAAGACTGAGGATATGACGTCGGTCATGCGCATTAGTACCCTGACGTACTGACGTCAGTCTAATGCGCCCTGACCGACGTCAGCCATATACTTTGGTATTCGGGCCGACTGGACAGCGGACTACCCAATAGTTAGGACTGCAGCAATGTGGAATGAAGAACATCTGCAATTTAAGGCCCTAATGGCCAAAGTAGCAGAAGTGTATACCTTTTCACTCCATCTGTCCAAGGCCCTGGAATCTCTGTCAGACGGGGTACGGTTTTTGGCAGCTGTAGCCTTAATGCCCTTTGGTCCTTGGGAAATGGTCTCAGGATCCGCAGTAGGATTCTTGAAGAGGAACTTGTGGGAGTCAGGTACTCTGTAATGCCGGTCAGGTTTTCTGAGAACTGAAGGTAGTGTCTGGGGCCAGGCTAGGTTCCAAGAAGGCATCATCTACAATGTCCAGAACATGAGGGATAGCTAAAAGCCTGTGTTGAGGTATGAGTAAGAATTCCCTAAGCCTCTTTTTTGAGTCAGAGTAATCCTGGCTTTCCCAGCAGAAATGCTCCCCAAGAGTGTGCAAGGTTTCACCAAAAGAAAAATCTTCTGGAGAGGAAGCAGAGGGAATGGAATCCTCTGCATCAGAATCCTCATAGGTAGACAAGGGCAAATCCTGGAAATCCGAAGAAACAGAAATTTCAGGATCCTGATCAGAAGAAAAATCAGTTCTAGGTCTCTTAGAGGGAGAAGGCTGGCTTCCCCCTGATTAAAGCAATAAGGTCTTCAGTCATTCTAAGCATTTGTTTTTTAGGCATATGGGCCTGACCATGTGGACTGGACGTCTGTTTTCCAGGCATGGTTTGAGTTTTAGGCCTTGAAGAAGATAGCGTCTGTTTAAAATGCAAATCTGTAGGCCTGAATACACCCTCAGACGCCGGTGCATGCACAGCGGCTCCAGACCCATCCAAGGTAGAGACATCCGCAGGTCCCATAGTCGAAGAAGCATCTCGCGGTATACCGGACTCTGAATGGGTCTCAGTAGAGGCCTGCGAATCTGAAATAGTGGGTATCAGGGGCTGCAAAAGCGCCTCACTGAGCACTGAGTACCAGTGAACTGGCGACTAGCTTAACAGAAGCGTCGTCAGCAGTTTTGGACCTATGCGGTCTGTCTCGGTCTTTATCCATATCCTTATGTTATTCTGGAACATCAGTAGTCAGATGGCTTACCGAAGCCATTTCTGGATAGTTAAACAGAGTACCAAAATAATTTGCTGCGAAAAGAGACCGACGACAAATAGTTCAGGGGTTGAATAAGGCACAAAACCGACAGCGAGAGACGTCGTGGTCTGGGCCTAAGCAAGGAATGCAGTATGAATGAAAATCTTTATGAGGTATTTGCTTTCCACAGGTAAGACAATTGTTAACTTTTACTGACATCAGATAAGAGCAAGAAAAAGGATCTCCAACGGGGTACTTAGCTTTTTTCGAAGGCTTTGGTTCTGAAACTCAAAAACAAAAATTTCAGAAGTCGGCTTGACCGGCACTTGCGAACTGCTTCTGCTTCAGGCACTGCGCGGCAAGAAAGGCTGATGTAATGGCGTCGGCTGCATGTTTTATAACCCTGTACTCATCCCTGATGTCATGGAAGAAGAGACAGCACCCAATGCAGGAATCCAAGACAATGGTATTCAGGCCGGCTGAGGGCTACCCCTGTCCGAGGGAACAGGATTCCTGGTAACAGTGACCTTAACTCCTTTAGGGCCCTGAGAAATAACCACTGAATCCACCAATGGATTCCTGAAAAGAAACAGAGGAGAATCAGGGAGCAGGAGGAACTGAATTTGGAGTCGAGGAATTTTCCAGAAAAACATCATCAACAGCTTCCAACACAGAGGGAACAGCAAGAGGCGTATGCTGAGGTAAATCCAGAAATTTCCTAATCCATTTCTTAGACTGGGGAAAATCCTGACTTTCCTATTTAAAATGTTCCCTGAGTACCACCAAAAGAGAAATCCTCCAGAGGAGAGGCCGAAGGTATGGATTCTTCAGCATCCGAATCCTCAAAAGGAGGATAAGCCTGAGAAAATTCCTCTTCATCAGCAGAAATGCTGGAAGAATCAGAACCTGAGCAGGATAAAACCTCAGGAGAAACATCCCTACTCCTTTTAGTAGGAGGGAGCTGAGAACCCCTAATAAGAGTCAACAAATCATTAGCCATTTTAACCATTTGGGATTGAGGAGAAGAAACTGGAGCCTTCCTTTTCACAGGCTTACGAATGAAAGACTTACCTGCAAGCCTGAAAGATTCGGGAGGCCTGGCAACAGCCGAAGTCGCCGCTGAAGTCTAAGGAAGAAGCTTGCTGTCCAAACGCAAAATGGAGGCCTCGGACACCGGAGTCAGCTTAGCGGTTACGGCTCCAGAGGCGACCGGCGACAGGTCGGAAGGCAAAACGAAGGCCGAAGGCATAAGGGACTCGGACTCAATCAAGGCCTGCGTTTGTACATCTGCGGACTGCAGGGACTGCAAAGGCATCTCACTGGCTACCGCTTGACCGACAACCAACTTAACATCATCTGAGGGACTTATCTTTCTGAGGCCTGTCACGGTCCTTATCCTTACGTTTCATCGGAATATCCGAAGCCTGAAGACCAGCGGACACCACACCAACAAACTTAGGCCAAACTCCAAAATGTCTAGCCAAAATCTTAGCCTGACGACAGATAGTACGCAGATTAAACGAGGCACAGAGATCACAATGGGGGACATTGTGGTCAAGTCCTAAACAAATAATGCAACAGGAATGCAAATCTCTATGGGGAATCTGCTTTCCATTGGTAAGGCAATTATTAACTTTTTCTGATATTCGTTAAAGCAAGAAAAGAGGATCCCCAATAGGGTACTTAGCTGTAGTAGACTTCAGCTCTTGTAGTCAGAAAACCAACAAAGGTAAGCTGCCGACCGGCACTCATGCACAAAAAGCTTCTGTTTCGGGCTCCAAGGCAAGAAAGACTGAGGAAGTGACTTAGGTTGCCTCCTTTTGTATCAGCCGCCCTGACATCCTTCACAACTGATGGCAGCCGATGTCATTTTTACTTACCTTTGGTATTCTGGCCGACCGAGGGCTACCGGGAGCTGGATAACCCATTTGTTAGGACTGCAACAGTGAAACACGATGATCATCACAATGAAACATGGCTGTTACACACAGTGGATTGGGGACCGTGTCAAAGGAAGCAGGAACAGGGTCTTGAGGTAAAAGATACTCTGACAGCATGGCATCCTCCTGCAAAGTGTACAGGGTGTCACTACATGACTGTGACCAGGGTCCACTCCACTGGCAGGGATGGTTTGTGACTGTGGGACCATGACCTGCTAGGAGTGGAGGCTGGATTTTGTCACCGACATGACAAGGGGGTGGAAAAGTGTCACATAATTAGAAGTTATGTACTCACCATAACGTTCCATCTGAGTAGGTGTATTCATTTGTCTGCAACCTGTGGGTTATGGATCCGATATCGGATCCGAACCGGCATGGTTTTCCAGCTATGGATCCAAGCTCTCAGCTCCTCCCCTCACCCATAATGCCCTGCTCTACCCTCATGACCTCAGATCGAGTTTGCCAAAGCAACAATACCCTAAAAAGGGTAACAAGGAATATGCAGGAAACTGAAAGGCCAGGGGGATAGGAGGGCGGGATGGTTGCAGACAAATGAATACACCTACTCAGATGGAACGTTATGGTGAGTACATAACTTCTAAATCTGAAGTAGGATATTCATTTGTCTGCAACCTGTGGGACAGAGTCCCCAGCTACCTGAATCTTGGGCGCCATCATGGAAGGATATTCGGAGCACCGGAGCCAAAGGATGCTCTACCCCTAGATGCAAGATCCAACTTATAGTGGGAAATAAGCGTATGAGATGTAGCCCACGTGGCTGCTGCACAAATATCATCTAGAGGAATCCTAGCCTTGAAGGCTGCCGAGGTAGATACTGACCGGGTTGAATGGGCATGAACACCTTCGGTGCGGGCCTTCCTGAAGCTTGATAAGCCAATAAAATGCACTGTGAAATCCAGCGGGACAGAGAAACTTTAGAGATTGGCTTGCCCAAATTGAATTTTGCAAAGGAAATAAACAGCTGGTCGGATTGCCTATGACCAGCTGTCCTGTTCAGATAAAATCTAAGTTGCCTGTGAACATCTAGTGAATGTAGCTTATATTCACCTTTGTTTTCATATTTAGGGAAGAAAACAGGGAGGTTAATGGATTGATTGATGTTTGCTTCAGAAGCGATTTTAGGAAGAAAGGACGGGTTGGTCCTGAGGGAGACACGGTCCGGATGAAATACCAAGTAAGGAGGTTTAGCTGATAAAGCTTGAAGTTCAGAAACTCTCTTGGCTGATGTAATGGCTACCAAAAGGCTCTCTTGTAGGACAACAATTTGAGATCCACCCTACCCGCTGCCTCGAAGGAGGAGCGGTCAAGGCCTGTAGGACCAAAGAAAGGTCCCAAGGAGGAACTGCTTGTTTTATAGGGGGCCTGAGAAGAAAAGTACCTTTAAGAAATATTTTACACAATTTGGCTGACATAAGAGCATTAGAGTCATGGCCAATGTGATAGTGAGAAATTGCCGCCAGTTGAACTTTGACTGTGGAACTGCTGGCACCATCGTTAAAGAGAGTGGTTAGAAAGTCAAGCACTAAAGGGAGAGGAACCGTGAAGGGATTCAGGCCTTGCCGCTCCCACACAGAGAAACGTTTCCATTTGCTTGGTAAACCTTTCTAGTGGGTGGTTTATGACCCGCCACCAAAAGTGCCTTTACAGGTGAAGAAATACCGAGTCCTTATCAAGAGTGGAACTGGAGCAGCCAAGCGGTCAGCTTCAGGTTGTCCAGGTTCGAGTAGGAATGCAGGATGGATGGGATATCAGATCCGGGATGGGATCTAGAATCCAAGGAGGATTCACCGAGTGAGACCTTAGGAAGGGGAACCAGATCTGTCGAGGCCAGAATGGAGCAATGAGAATCATTCTGCAACCCACCGAGAGGCTTTCTGAAGAACTTGCAGCATCAGAGGCAAGGGTGGATAGGCATACAGAAGACCGGGTGGCCAAGCATGCACCAGAGCGTCTCTTGGGGTACCTCCGAGGAGGTATTAGAGCGAAAAACTGTCGCACTTGGTGTTTGAGGGAGAAGCAAAAGATCGCATGAAGGGTTCCCCACCGTGCGAATATGCGTTCGCTACTTGACAATTGAGAGACCACTCGTAAGGGGTCAGAATGGTGCGACTGAGCTTGTCCGCTAGGATGTTGGACCGACCGGAATGTGCGTTGCTATTAGAAAGCGATTGGTGGAGATTGCCCATTCCCAAACTCTCATGGCCTCTCGACAAAGAGGGTAAGACCTTGTTCCCCTTGCTTGTTGATGTACCAGACGACAGACATGTTGTCCGATTGAATCGCAATTGTTCCCAAGGGAAGAAAGTCCTGAAGTGCTAGCAACGCTAAGAGCACTGCTCTCATCTCCAGAACATTGATATGCAGTAAGGTCTCTGAATCGCTCCACGTGCCTTGGACTGTCCGGCCAAAGTGCCCCCACCCGAGGCGGAGGCGTCCGTGGTCACCGTGGCGAGGGGAGAAGCACAAAATGGGCGGCCTTTGTGGAGATCCGGAGAGTGGAGCCACCACAAGAGGGACCGCTTGCAAGCCTTGCTGATCGCTATGGGATGATGCATGGGGAGAGCAAGGTATGACCACTGTACTAAGAGCGTCCACTGTAGAATGCATATTGAGCCTGGCAAGAGGAAGAAGTGCTATAGCGCCATGGACCCTAGGGCCCTCAGGACCAACTCCGCTGGAACAGAACTTGACTGGAGAATGGCCCGCACCTGGAGCTGCAGATTTAGAACTCTGTCCGCAGTGAGGAAGGCTCGTAAACTCCTTGTGTCTAGCCTGGCCCCTATAAAATCTAAGAGCTGTGTGGGCCAGGTTGGACTTTTTGTATTTATTGTGATGCCCAGAAAGGAGCAAGATGGAGAAAGGAGTCTCGCCAAGAGAAGTAGATGCCTTGTTGGGGCGGTGAAGCCAGTCGTCCAGGTAGGGAAAGACCTGCACCCCCTGAAGCCTCAGGTGGGCCGCTACCACTGCTAGTACTTTGGTGAACACCCTGGGGGCTGTGGTGAGACCAAAGGGAAGGACCCGAACTGGTAGTGACTGGCTCCCAGCCGAAGCGGAGAAACCTCCTGGAGCCTGTCCATCAGGATGTGGTAGTACGCGTCCTTGAGATCTATCGAGCACATCCAGTGATTTTCTCCCAGAAGGGGAGAATAGATTGCAGAGTGACCATTCGAATTTTTCTTTGGGGACTGCCAGATTCAAGAGAGAGAGGTCTAGGATTGGTCTTAGTTCCCCGTCTTTTTGGCACTAAAAAGAATCTGGAGTAGAACCCTGATCCGATCTGGTCTGGGGGAACGGGCTGGATGGCTCCTTTCTTTAGCAGATGGCCAATTTCTGCCAAAGCGGCCTCCCGTTGACCGGGTGGGCGTCTGGGAGGGACTTCAACTTTGGAAGGTGAAGGAAAGGAATGCGATATCCCTGGATATGATTTGGAGAACCCAGCGGTCCGATGTTATGGACTCCCATGCCGCTAGGTGCCCGAACGTCCCCGACTGCCTCCAGAGTAGAGCAGTCGGGCAACCCCTCAGGGTTGCTGCGGGCCGTTCAGAGAAAGGTTCCCTGGACCCGAAGTTTCTGGGAGCCCCTCTGCCTCTAGGCGGCGTCCTCCCTGTCCTCCTCTGCCACGGAAGGACTGGTTGTCCGAGCAGGCTGGGACTGCTGCGACTTCGGAACCACATCTTCTTCTGACCCTTTTGGTTCCTAGAATAGGGCCTCTGGGGTGCAGAGAAGATTCCGACGGCAGACAGCGTCTTCCGTCCTTCGCTCTGGGTCAGCGTCTGACGGTCTTGCCAAACAGAGCAGAACCATCAAAGGCGTTCGCAAACGCGCCTTGAAGGGCTCAGAAAAATCGCAGGCGGAGCCAGGCCTGGCGTCTAGTGACCAGTCCTGTCCCGCAGCTCTAGCGGCGCCTCCGTTGCATGGGGAGTAGCCGCATAGAAGTATTGTAACTGACCTAAGAGTGGCCATACGGGTGGAGTGCAGAACTCTGTCCTCCTCCGAAATGGACTCAGGGGATGCAGCGTATTCCTTAATAAGATCTCGCTGCATCCGAATAACATGTGCCAAATAGTTCAGCGCCCTTACTGAGAAGGTCGCGAACTGAACATCCGCTTCCCCAAGCGGTCCATCATCCGAGACTCCTTGCTCGGTGGGTGGACTGAGGACTCTCCTGAGCCAGTTCCCTCTTTGTGGCGCCGCCGTCAACATGGCATCTACCGGAGGCCCCTTACTCCAATGGGTCCGGTCGGATGGCGGACTAAGGATCCTATCCGGTCTTTTGGGAATTGGCTCCACGGTGTCCGGTTCCTTCCACGCCCTGGTGGTAATAAGGTCCACCAGGGGTCGGCAGGGGACACCCAAGAGGTAGACGGGCCCGTTTGAATGCCTCCAAGAACACGGACTCGTCCGAGGAAGACTTGGGGCAGACCCCCCTTATACGAGTATTTCCATGATGTCTCCAAAGGAGACATCCTCGGGGTGACCGTGGGGAGCCTTCCTTCCTCCAAGTCCGTGTCTTCTGTGAGAGACTCGGGAGTCAATGTGCCTCCTTTGCAGATGCTTGCGAGGACCTCCTCTGGGGGCTGTCAGAGGAGTCCTCGCAGCAATTTGCTCCATAGGAGCAACTTGGGGCACAGAAGCGGGCTGTCCCAGGGGCCGGATGGTGGAAGCCTGGCCCAGTGCAGAGGGAGCGGGCGGAGCCGAAACAAGTGCCGGGGTCCGGAGACCCTCAACAGAGCCCTCTCCACTACATCAAAAGCCGAAGGGGCCGACCTCGACCAAAGGATCCGACAATCGGCTCCCTCGGATCCGAAGAGGGATCGGAGCCGGCGCCGGCACTCGGATCCGGGACAGTGCGCTCCGACACAGACGGCGCCGAAGGAGCACTGATCCCCGGATCCGAGCTCGGATCCAGGCTCCGAGATCGGGTCCGGCACTCGAGGGCAGGGTCGGATCCAGTACCAAGTACTATCGGCGACCCACCCCGGCTCGGCTGCTCGGCTCCAGCTGCTCCGAACCCGGATAGCGGGTCGGAGAAGGAGCAATAGGCTTAAAAGGGTGTTGAGCTCCCCGCGGAGGGGAGGCAAAGCACTCCCATCTGCATCTGGGCCTGGATGAACCTTCTCATCATCCGGTCCAGATCAGCATCAGAAAGGCTATGGGTAGATCTCGAAGAGGCTACCGAGGTAGGCCTGGAGTGCCTCCTCGATAGCCTCGACGAGATCGGGTCTCCTCCTCCTCAGGACCCGGTGAAAAGCACACAGGGGACCGGAGCCGAGAAGGAGGAGACCGAACGACAGCGAGCCGGGGAGAAGCCCGCTTGGCTGGCGGGGCCGAAACAGAGGTCTCGGCCCGCCGCTTGTGGTGCTTCTCCCTCCGGTCCTTTTTAGCAGCATCCCTCTCCTCTCCAGAAGCGGGAGTTTGAGTCCCAGGAGCAGGAGGGGGTGCCACAGGGGGAACAACTGTAGCCACAGCAGTCCCCGAAGGAGCGGAGGCCGGAGCCGAGTCTGGCGGTAAAAGACCTGCCAAGACCAGCTTGGACCTCCGCTCCCTCAGTGCCCTGGGGTTGAACCCTGCACAAATGGAACAACCAGATGTGAGGTGTTCAACCCCAGACACTAACACACGAGTGTGGCCATCAGCCGGTGAGAGCTTATGGCCACACTCGGAGCATTTCGAAAAAATAGATTTAGGCTGGTCAGCCATAATCTATAATTCACTAAAGCTACAGAAAGTAACTTAAAATAAAAGGACACACAGGCCTACACACACACTCTAACAGCGAGGGAGGGAATAAAATTACTTAATTTAACTCAAATAAAGTCAAAATACACTTATAACAAAGGGAAACCTAAACTTTCACTCAGAAACACTCAAAAAACCAAAAAATTCTCTGATTTTTACAAGAAACAAAATCCACTTAGCTGAGAGCTATGTACCCAAATCCAGTCACCAGCGCGGCAAACGAGATCTGGGGTCATGAGGGTAGAGCAGGGCATTATGGGTGAGGGGAGGAGCTGAGAGCTTGGATCCATAGCTGGAAAACCATGCCGGTTCGGATCCGATATCGGATCCATAACCCACAGGTTGCAGACAAATGAATATCCTACTTCAGATCTCCTGTTAAAAATGATGTGTACCTCATGACAGATCCTTACACACCCATCCTGGGAACATGCCCTACCCAAAGTACTGATAAACCTGGTTGCCAAACAGGTTTTAAGTCTTTGATTACTAAAATTAATGCCATCATCTATGCAATACTGATGCACATTTTTTTTATATGAATGCACTTGGCTAAATGGAAGAAAAGGAGGGAAACCAGTGGTGCCTTGGCCAAAAGGGAGCAACTTGTAGGATTTTTGGGCATTCATTTTATATCTTTAATAAAACATTAGGAAGAAGATGAAGTACAGGGTGGGCTTAAAGGTATATCCCCTTCCAAGGAAAGGACACTACACCCACTTTACAAGCCTGAGGACAGTATGTCCTGGTGCCTTAAAGTGGAAGTCGTTTGTTGTAGATAAAGGCAAAAAGATCCGAGTCACTCCCCCCACTCATTTGTGGACAATATCTAAAAAGACTACCCCCTCCCCCAATTGAGTATCCATTTGTGGAAGTCTTCCTGAGATCTGCTTAGGCTGTCTACCCAGATATTTTCCTGTAAAGGAATACAAACTGGATGGAGGGAGAGAGAGAGAGACAGGGAGAAATTTGCTTTTGTGACCTGCTCCAAAGCTAAAAGGGCCATTTGGCACAGTTGGTAAGATCTGGTGTACCCCTTCTTGTTTATGTACCACATGAATGTCTGTGAACACATTTAGAGGGCCTGGTTTCCAATGGTGGCTGAAGGTTTGTAGAGCATGTAGTAGTAGTCTTAATTTCCTTCAGATTCATGTTTTTGGCCACTAAACCTGTACTTTCAGTTTGTCTGTCCATGCTCTTCATGCATCATTCGATGTGCTTGTGTATATCTCCTGATTTGATGTCTGAAATATGAAAGGTAGCCCAGAGCTCATCTTTAGTTGTGCTATCCACCAAAGGATCTCCACCAAAGGATCTCCTCTTTTAACAAGGCAGAAGTGGAAGACATGCAGCCAGTGGCTATGAATGCTGAGACCAAGTGGACTTCATGCACCAGTGGATCTTCCTCATGTTCTATCTGGCAAAAGGAACCATGGCTATGGTCAATGCCATAAGTCCCAGAACTCTGAGAAATTCCCTTCCTTAGTCCAGGTCTTAAGGACAAAAGACTGACAAATCATACAATTGTTATAACTGTGCACTGCTCAGAAAAGGCACACGGAGTGGAGATCCTTGTATGGGATCTGCCTACTGCAACAGCACTTTCCCCTCCTAGCTGACATCTACCACAGCAACAAACAGCAATAATACTGAGGAAAAAGAAAGGAAGCCCCCCCCCCTAGTGGGGCACTTATCTGAACCTGAAGGCCAACGTTACCAACGACCATACACAAAACAGATTTATGAGCGTTAGACCTGCATTTGGACTGACGGCAAGATAGTCTGAGGATTAATGCTCATACGTCCACGGGCTTAGGGCACACATCTGAAATATATTTCTATGGAAAATTTTGGCTTTGGTACTCCAGCTAGATGCCATGGTCATTTGGAGAGATAATGCAACAGTTTGGAATACTGAAAAAGTGATCTAAAGAGAGACATTTTTAGTTACAACCATAATGGATCAGCAACTGGATTCTTGCACAGGGTTTTGAAGAAGTCCCCAAACCAGTAGAAATGGTCAGGATTCATAACAGAGGGAGTTAGGAAGTCTGGCTCCAAAGATTCACTGGCAAATGCAGCCCTCAAATTTTCATTCACTGGAGGAATAAGCTAAGAGTCTTGGGTATATCAAACCCTGTACATCTTAATGAGGCATTGGAGTCCCCAGCCTCAGATCCAAGAGCTCTGACTCCTCCCATACCCATAACTCCCTCCTCCTAGCTGATTTACCTCAGATCCAGTTTGCTGACTGTTTCCATAATGTCCCTAATAATTATGAAAGGGAATGAAAAGGCTCCTGTCAAGGTCTGATCAAGCCTCAGAAGGTGAAGAATGGCAATTTGGAAGGGAGAAGGAGAGAGAGAGAGGGAGGGAGGTTGAACTAGACAAAAATACGACAATATGGATTTATCACGATAAGTGCATCATTTTCGTATCCAGTCTTGTCTATTTCCATCCAATTCAATGTACTGAGCCAGATTCCCAGAGAACATTCTCAAGAACAGAAGAGCCAAAAGATGCGCATGCTCTGAACTGCACTTCCAAGTTGTAATGGGACACAAAGTTATGAGCTGTACACCAAGTTTCTGTTGCACATATGTCAATAATATATATTATTTTTGCACACACTGTCAAAGTTGCCATTGCTCTGGTAGAGTGAACCTTAGGCTTAGAATGTAAAGACAACCCTCTTGTCTAATAAATAAAGGACATATAATCTGCCAGGCACCTAGAAAGCATGACTTTTGATGCAATTTGCCCTAGTTGTGTCTTGAAAAAGGAGACAAAGACCTGGTGTGATTTTCTAAAGTCTTTTGTACGATGTAAATAAAATCTGAGTTGCCTGTGTACATCTAACGTATGGAGGGGATATGTTCTGCCTTGATAAAGTTTGGAAATAAATTTGTTTCTGGTGCCACCACTGGAAAGAAGGAAGGACTTGTTCTAAGAAAAACTGTATCCTTGTGGAAAATAAGGAAGGATGGCTTGAAAGTGCTTACAGTTCCGAAAAAGTACAGTTGCGTACACTCACCATAAATGTAGATGTTAGAGTGTATTCACAGTTGCAGTCATTACATTTGGGTAATCTGCTGGCAGGTTGCCCTCAGTCGGCCTGACTAACAAAGTCTTGGGTCCTGCATCGGTTGCTGTCCCTTCTTCCATGACGTCAGGTCGTCAGGGGTATAAAACATGCATTATATCTGTTTTTCTTGCCCCAGATGTCAGGTGCCCCCCCTAATGGGGAGCAAATAAAATTAAAAACACAAAAATATACCTCCAACCAAAAGCAAATACACCAAAAAGGCTTTTAAGCATAGTAAAAGAAAGTAGAGGTATAGCCAGAGAAAATTAGGGGGCTGGAGGGAGGATAACCAGGACTGCAACAGTGAATACACTCGAACATCTACATTTATGGCAAGTGTACACAACTGTACTATGTTCTTCAGGTTTCACTGTTGCAGTCATTACATTTGGGTGGATTCCCAAAGCTATGGTTGGGAGGAGGAGTTTATACAGCATTAGGGCCAGCTATAAGGCCCTACAAGACAGCAGTGGCAAAGCCAGCTCTGGATTTAGAGAAAATTGGTAAATGATAATGCTTGGTGAAAGTATGTACAGAATTCCAGGTAGCAGCTTCTAGAATATCCCTGGTAGGAACACCTCTGAGAAAGGCTGCAGAAGTAGATGCAGCCCTGGTGGAGTGAGATCTGATCCCATGGGGGATATATTTTCCATGGTGCTTATATCAGAAATGAATGCAATGGCTTAGCCATTTAGAAATGGTTTGTTTTGAAATAGCCTTCCCCTCTGCCCCTGCAGCAAATGCTACCAGCAATTGTTCAGATTTTCTTCGAGATTTAGTCCTGTCCAAGCAGAATCTAAGTTGTCTGTGCACATCCAAGGAATGCAGAATCCGTTCCCCTTTGTTCTGTGGAATGGGAAAGAAGATTGGCAAATGAATGTACTGATTAAGAGCCACACTGGAAACCACCTTGGGCATGAAGGATGGCTTGGTCCTCAGAAACACCCTGTCCACATGAAAGATGATGAAAGGATCCACTACTATAAGGGCCTGTAATTCAGATATCCTTCTACCTGAAGTGATTGCTAAAATGAAAGCTGTTTTCCAAGAGAGAAATTTTAAGTCTGCAGTAGCAGCTGGCTCGAAAGGAGGTAGAGTGAGCTTCTCCACAACAAAGTTAAGGTCCCAGGGCAGGGGTAGGAGCTCTCCTGGGTGGTCTCAAGTTCTTTGCCCCTCTGAGATGCTGCTTGAGAAGGGGATGAAAGAAGAGGGGTGGGTTCTGTGTTATAGTGAGCTGAAATAGCTGAAGCATAGATTTTAATAGAGGAAAAAGACAGGCCCTTGTGAAGCATCTCAGTTAAGTATTGCAAAACCTGAGGTAAATTGGGCGCTACTGTGCTCATCCTTAAAGATTGGTTCCAGGCACAAAATCTTTACCATTTGTCAGCATAAGATTTTCTAGTACTAGGCCGCCTCGCCTCCAAGATTACATCCATCACAGGTTTGCTGAGGGATGATAAGGGTGAATTTAAGTGATTAGCCAGGCTGCAAGGTTCAATGTTGGAAGCTGAGGGTGCAGAATTTGGTTCTGCTGAGACAGCAAGGAAGGGGTCTGAGGCAGGTGCCATGGAGATATTTGTGACACACTGCGCAGAAGTGGGTACCAGTGTTGGCATGGACAGTCTGGAGCAATCAAAATCATTCTTGGTTTGTCCTGTTTGACTTTTAGTAGAACTTTGGAGAGCACAGGCAGAGGGGCAAAGGCGTAGACTGATAGGTTTTTCCAGCTGAAGGACAGAGCATCCACTTTCCAGGCTTCTTTGTGGGGAGTCCTTGTGCAAAACTTGTCCAACTGGTAGTTCTGGGGGGAGGCAAATAGATCTATGTGTCTGGGCTCCCCCATTTGCTTGTCAACATGTTAAAAATCCTTGGTTCCAGTTTCCACTCATCTGGGTCCATGAGATTTCTGCTTTGTCCGTCTGCCAGTGTATTCAATTTTCCTGGCAGGAATTGAGCTTGTAGGTGCACTTGGTAGCTCCAGGCTGTGTTCCACAATGCCATGGCTAGTCTGCAGAGGGGGTAAGAATGTGTACCCCCCCCCACCTTGTTTATGTACCACATAAACATGTTGTTGTCCCATTCTTTACCATTAGTTGTCCTGGAAGAATGTAGTCCTTGAAGGCTGTCGGAGCATTCTGTACAGCTATTTCTTTTTGATTGATATGTAGGTGCATTTGATTTTGGTTCCATTTGCCCTGAATGCACTTCCCTGCCAGGTGAGCCCCCCTTGCATAGTCTGATGCATCTGTAGTTAGGGTTTGGGTGACAGGGGGTAGTGTAAATGGCAGTCCCTTGTTTTGGTGGCAGGCCTCTGCCCACCATAGGAATTCCAGGCGTAGACAAGGTATGATAGGAATCATTGTTTCCAGGCTGTGACAATGCTGACTCCATAGACTTTTTAAGTACCACTGTAGTTTCCTCATATGCAGTCTTGCACATGGAATTAGAAGAATGAAGAAGGCCATGAACCCCAAGGCTTGCAGAATTTGTCTTGCAGATAGCAGAGTTTTTGTGGCCACTTGTTTGAAGTAAGTTAGCAAATTAATTTGCTTCTCTGGCATGAGGAAAGCTGTCTGGGCAGTTGTACTCCAGCTTGCACCCAGGAATGTAATCTGTTGAGAGGGTACCAGTTGTGATTTCTTTTCGTTTTTGGTGTACCCCAAACAAGTTAAAACCCTTTTTACAAACGCCAGATTTAGAAGTATGGCCTGGTTTTCTGCCTGAATTAGATAATCGTTCAGGTATGGCTATATCTGAATATTTCTTTGCCTGCAAAATGCAATAAAGTACAGTTTTGTACCTACCATAAATGTAGATGTTCAAGTGCTAATACAGCTGCAGTAATAACATATGGGTTCTCTGCCGTCAGGCGGTCCCTCGGTCGGCCGAATTCCAAAGTCTAGGTCTGGCGTTGGTTGTTGTCGCTTCTTTTCCTGACGTCAGTGAGGCAGCAGTATATAAGACACAGCCGACGCCATTTTCTAAAGTCTTTCTTGCCCCAGATGTCAGGTGCTCCCAGTAGGAAGGCAATACATAAATTATATTTATATACATGCAATGCAATGTAATCAAAAAACAGTAGTTGCAAGCAAATATACCATAGAAGGATAACCCAAACAGGTTGTATGAAGAGGGGTTAGGTCCTAAGCCTTTACCAAGAGGGGAAGGAGGGAGGGAAATCTGTACTGCAGCTGTATTAGCACTCGAACATCTACATTTATGGTAGGTACAAAACTGTACTATGTTCATCGTGCATACAGCTGCAGTAATAACATATGGGTAGAATCCCAAAGCTACGCACAGGGTGGTAGGCACTAGGTAAAACTGGGATGAGCCAGAATGCCCTGCAACACAGCAGTAGCAAAGCCTGCTCTAGTTTTGGAATATAAAGGAAGGTGGTAGTGTCTTGTGAAGGTATGTACAGAACTCCAAGTGGCTGCCTCCAAAATATCTTTGGTAGGAACTCCTCTGAGGAAGGCTGTAGAGGTAGCTGTGGCCCTGGTGGAGTGGGATCTGATGCCCGTAGGGACAGATTTTCCATGATAGGAGTAACAAAACCGTATGCAGTGGCCTACCCATTTTGAAATTGTTTGTTTGGTCACTGGCTTCCCTTGAGCTCCTACAGCATAGGACGCAAAAAGTTGTTCTGATTTCCTAAAAGGCTTTGTTCTGTCCAAATAATAACGTAGCTGTCTATGGATGTCCAAAGAGTGTAGCAGCCTTTCCCCTTTGTTTTGAGGATTGGGGTAAAAGGTAGGCAAGTGTATGGCTTGATTTAAAGCTACCCTGGATACCACTTTAGGCATAAATGATGGGTTGGTTCAAAGGGAAACCCTGTCCTGATGGAAGATGAGAAAGGGCTGCACAGCCATGAGGGCTTGTAGTTCCGAAACCCTACGAGCTGAGGTAATGGCCAGAAGGAAGGCTGTTTTCTAGGACAAATGTTGCAAATCTGTTGAGGCAGCTGGTTCAAAGGGAGGCAAGGTTAATTTTTCTAGAATATAATTAAGATCCCAGGCTGGCACTGGTTGTTTCCTTGGTGGTCTTATATTCTTAGCCCCTCTGAGGAACTGTCTTAAGAGTGGGAGAGAGAATAAGGGTGGATCCGTGTTGAATTCTGCAGAAATGGCTGAGGCATGGATTTTTATGGAGGAAAATGAAAGTCCACTGTTCAGCAGCTCAGCTAGATACTGTAATACCTGAGGCAAATTTAGTTTTGTCCGTGGCTAGAAGGCCAATTTCTGCTAAAACGTGGTGGTTGAACCTGTAGAAAAGCTTTGACAGTTTGCATAGATTTGGCTTTTTCTTCCATTTTCCGTAGTATCTCCTCAGCATTAGTACCAAATAGCACATCCTTTTGTAAAGGAGCATCTAGTAATTTAGCTTTCACATGATCAGGCAAGATTTGTTCCCTAAGCCATGCATGCCTACGAATGACTGATCCTGTAACTGCAGCTCTACTTGAGGCCTCTAGGGCATCATAACCACATTGTAAGGTGCGTTTACCCACTTGTTCTGCACTATGCATCATATCCTGCAACTCCTTCAAATCTGGTTGTTCAGGTTGAGACATTTTATTTCTTAATTGTGATAACAGAAACTGCTGATATTTAAGCATATGAAACTGACAATTTAAGGCCCTCATGGCTAGGGTGGCCGAGGTATATACCTTTTTTCCCCACCTTTCTAAGGATCTTGACTCTCTTTCGGAAGGTAGTGGATTCTTAGCAGTAGAGGCCTTCATTCCATTGGGGCCTTGAGAAATGGTTTCAGGGTCAGCATTATGGCTTTTGAAAAGAAATTGGTGAGAGTTAGGAACTCTGTAGTACCTATCAGGCTTGACTGGGGCAGGAGGCAGGGAATCCGGGTTAAGGCAAGCCTCCAAATAAACATCATCAAGTACATCCAAGACAGGAGGTATCGCCAGAGGTCTGTGTTGAGGTAACAAAAGAAATTCCCTCAGTCTTTTCTTGGAATCAGAAAAGTCTTGGCCTTCCCAATGGAAGTGTTCCCTCAAAGTGTGCAAGGTTTCCCCAAAAGAATAATCCTCAGGAGGAGATACAGAAGGAATGGATTGCTCTGCATCAGAATCTTCAAAAGGGGAGTAAGATTGCTCTTCTACATCAGAGTGTTCTGAAAAAATGGAGCCCTGATCAGAAGAGGGGGAATCTTCCTCCACTCTGGGCCTCTTGTCAGGAGGGGGTTGAGAACCCCTGATAAGAGTAATTAAATCCTCAGCCATTTTAAGCATCTGATTTTTAGGCATGGGGCTTGTGGATGGGCCCTGTGTAACAGGCCTCTTGGGATGCCTGGTTGATTTGGACTTAGTAAAGGCCTTAATGGAAAAGGAAGATGAGGGTCTAAAGACATCATGGGTGGAAGTGGACCTGTCCACATTAGGAGACTCAACGCTCAACAGTGGCTTCGGTGGTTGTAGTCTGGGTATGGGCCGAGGTACCTGCGGTCTCGGGTACAGAAGACCCCACCAAGGAAGTGTCGTCGGTAGTCAGGGACTGCATAGGCGTCTCGCTGAGAACCGGACCACGTGTAGCCGGTTTTGGCGTGGTATCGGTGGAGACCGCGGACCTCGCGTGTCGGTCTTTGTCCTTGCGTTTTTTGGACAAAACGGTAGTCGGAGTCTCCGATGACATTTTATAATCAAATGCTTTACCAAATAAATGTTGGGCGAACTCCGCCCGACTCTTGATAGTGCGTTTATTGAAAGTAGCACAAAAGCGACAGCCCGAGATGTCGTGGTCTGGGCCTAAACAAGGTATGCAGAGGCAATGGAAATCCTTATGCGGTATTTGCTTCCCACAAGAAATACAATTGTTAACTTTTTCTGACATCGGTCTGAGGCAAGAAAAGTTTCCGCAACGGGGTACTTAGCTTTAATGAAGACTTCGGTTTCCAAATTTTTTGTAAATTCAGGAGCTGGCCGACCGGCACTTGCGAACTGCTTCTGCTTCGGGCACCGTGCAGCAAAAAAGACTGAAGAAAATGGCGTCGGCTGTGTCTTATATACTCCTGCCTCACTGACGTCAGGAAAAGAAGCGACAACAACCGACGCTGGACCTAGACTTTGGAATTCGGCCGACCGAGGGACCGCCTGACGGCAGAGAACCCATATGTTATTACTGCAGCTGTATGCACGATGAACATCTGGAGCCAGGCACTTTGTGAATACCCTGGGCGCAGTAGACAAGCCAAAGGGCAGTGCAGAGAACTGCTAACACAAGTAGCCTGCTTTGAAGCATAGGTATCCTCTGCAAGATTCCCTGATTGGGATGTGCAGATATGCTCTAGCAGCATCGTTGCCTAGCATAGGAAGTAACTGATGAAGAGTCAGCATCTTGTATTTTGGAATCTCCAGAAAGGTGTTTAGAGTAGACAGGTCCAGAATTGGATGCCATGATTTGTCTTTTCTGGGTACCAGAAAATGCCTGGAATAGAAACCTTGTCCCTTTTCCTCCTCTGGTACTGGTTGAATAGCCCCCATGTTTAAGAGGGAAAGTACTTGTTTTTGAGCTTCTGCCCATTGATTTGGGGGCAGATCTGGCCACCTGTTTGGTGTTGGCAATGTGTGGAAATGAAATCTGTATCCCTGGGACACTATTTAAAACCCATTTGCCCTGGGTTATGAGTTCCCAGTTCTTTGCATGAAGAACAATCTTTCCCCCCAAAGGGGCGGCTAAAAGGTAAGTGCTTGGTAATTTTAAAAGAAAGTCACTGAGACTATTTACCATAGGGGGTGTTTTGTTATTTCCAGATTTGGAAGTGGAGCCCCCCATTGCTTAGTTCTGAGAGTCCCCTGGGACTGAAACCTGGTGCTTTTGGTGTGTCGGGGTTTGCGTTGAGAGGATCTGGAAGGAGCTGGAAAAGATCAATTCTTAGTAGGCCAATGCCTACTAAATCTTGGAGGTTGCACTTGTAAGAAATCTTTAACAGTTTGCATAGATTTTGCTTTATTTTCCATCTTTTTTAGAACTTCTTCAACCTTATTGCCAATCAGACGGTCCTGATTTAAAGGAGCATCCAACAATTTTGCTTTAACATGATCAGGCAAAGATTGCTCCTTAAGCCAAGCATGTCTTCTAAGCACAGACCCAGTAACAGCAGCCCTGCAGGAGGCCTCAAGAATCAAAACCACATTGCAAAGGAGATTTTCCAACTTGTTCAGCATAATGCAATAAATCCTATAAATCTTTATTTTGCACACAGTCAGGAATCAACATCATTTCTGTTTAAGCAGTCCAATAATATGTTGTGGATATTTTAACATATGAAATTGGCAGTTTAATGCCTTGATTGCCAAGGGAGCAGAAGTAAAACCTTCTTACCCCATCTATCCAGCGCCCTGGAGTCTCTATCAGAAAGGGTAGGATTTTTAGCAGTAGAAGCCTTAATGCCCTTGGGCCCCTGAGAAATGGTTTCTGGATCTGCAACAGGATTTTTGAAAAGGAACTTGTGGGACTCAGGAACCCTGTAGTATCTTGTCAGGTTTACTAGGAGCCGGAGGCAGGGAATCGGCGGCCATACTGGATTCCAAAAACACATCATCAACAATGTCTAGTACAGGAGGTACAGCCAAGGGCCTATGCTGAGGTAGAAGTAGGAAATCCCTAAGCCTCTTTTCTGAATCTGACAATTCCTGACTTTCCCAGTGCAAATGCTCCCTTAAGGTATGTAAAGTTTCCCCAAAAGAAAAATCCTCAGGAGGGGAAGCAAAGGGAATGGAATCCTCTGCATCAGAATCCTCATAAGTAGGAATGGGCAAATCCAGGTCATTAGAAGAGTCAGAAGAAACAGAAACTTGATCAGAAGATTCATAATCAAGCTCAGCCCTAGGACTCTTGGGGGGGGGGGTTGACTACCCCTGATTAGAGTAGTTAGATCTTCAGCCATTTTGATCATTTGTTTTTTAGGCACAGAGGCCTGAACATGTGGCCTGGGCGTCATTTTGTTTAGACACAGATCGAGATTTAGGCCTTAGTAATGAAGGTGGAGTCGATTTAATATGCAAGTCTGTAGGCCTGAATACACCCTCAGAAGCCGGTGCATGCACAGCATCTCCGAACCCATCCAAGGTAGAGACATCCGCGGGTTTCATAGGTGAAGCGTCTCGCGCCATACCGGACTCTGAATGGGTCTCAGTAGAGGCCTGCAAATCAGAAGTAGCGGGTATCAGGGGCTGGGAAAGCGCCTCACTGAGTACCGGCAAACTGGCAACTGGCTTAGGAGAAGCTTTGTTGGCAGTTTTGGGCCTCGGCGGCCTGTCTGTCTTTATCTTTGAGGTTTTTGGAATCCCAGTAGTCATATGGTTAACAGACGTTTCTGGATAATTAAACCGAGAACCAGAATATTTAGAGGCAAAAATGTACCAACGACAGATAGTGCGCTGATTAAATAAAGCACAAAACCGACAGCAAGGTAAGTCATGGTCAGGGCCTAGGCAAGGAATACAATACGAATGAAAATCTTTGTGAGGTATTTGCTTTCCACAAGTAATGCAATTAACTTTTACTGACATCGGTAAGGAGCAAGAAAAAGTTTCCCCAACGGGGTACTTAACTAAGTTTTAGACTTCGGTTCTGAAACTCGAAAATGAAAATTTCAGGAGTCGGCCAACCGGCACTTGCGAACTGCTACTGCTTCGGGCACCACACGGCAAGAAAGACTGATGTAATGGCGTCGGACGCATGTTTTATACCCCCGATGACCTGGCGTCATGGAAGGGACAGCAACAAACTCAGGACCCAAGATTTTGTTAATCAGGCCGACTGAGGGCAACTTGCAGCAGATTACCCAAATGTAATGACTGCAACAGTGAAACATGAAGAACATCTTGTCTTGAAGTGTTAGCAATCAGAAAAATAGCCTTTCATGACAGAAATTTTAAATCTGCTAATACTTCTGGTTCAAAGGGTTTTTGGGTCAATGACTGTAGTAAGACTAACATCCCATGGTGAAAATGAATCTGAAACAGGCAGACACAATAAGAACATTCCCTTAAAGACAGCTTTGGTCACTGTGAAGCAATGGATGAATCAGTATGTCCTATGTGAAAATTTGAGATAGCTGCCATCCGGACTTTTAAAGTAGAATAACAGGAACTTGTAGAAAAAGTTCAGAAAGAAAATCCAGCATTGCTGGAAAGGGGGCTAAGAAAGGATCTAAACCCTTAGAATTTGCCCAACTAGAAAATCTTTTCCATTTGCTCTCATAAGTCATTTTGGTAAATTCCTTCTGAGAAAAAGAAATTATGTGGACTACTGGGAAGGAAAGCCTGGCATCTCTGGCTATTGTTAAAATTAGAGAAACCATGTTGTTACTTTCAAGGACTGAAGATCCAGCAGAGGCATCCAGGATGGGTGACTGAGTAGATCCAGAGTGGGATCCAGTACCCATGATGAGGCTAAACAAGAGCAATGAGGATTACCCTGGTCTTGCAACTCATGGCTTTCTGAGTGAACTTCATGAGAAGAGGAATCGGTGGAAAGGCGTAAAGCAGACCTGGAAGCCAAAAGTGGACTAAAGCATCTCTCTGTGACTGTCTCTGTGGAGGGAAGAGGACAAAGTAACTCCTGCATTTGCTGCTGAGGTAGGACCAAAGAAGTCACAGAAAGACTGGCCCCAACAGCTGAAAATCTCAGTTGCCACGGTCTGTGTGAGGATAGTCTTGTTCAGCCTGTCAGATACTATATTGGATGTCTCAGGAATGTGTGTTCCTACTAAAAAGTGGTGTGAAGACATCACCCATTGCCAGACTCACACATGGTCTCTCAGCAAAGAGAGCATGAAAGTGTTGCATCTTGCTTAGTGATGTACTAGATTAATGACATTGTCAGTGTGAATGGAAATCACATCCTTGTATCCCAAACCACACCTCAGAAGGAAGGCATCCATGTTGACTGTGACCCTCTAAGCAAGTGAACAATAGTCTGAATAAGTCTGTATAATTGGGGATGAAAACGCAGTTGTTTCAAGAGCGCTGATGTGGCTGTGTATATTTTTTGAATTTTATGGGATTTGGCAGTGTTTACATTAAAGGATTTGGCTCTGGCACTCTGTATCATCTGGAGTGTTCCTTTTGGAGTTTTTGGGCTCTACTTTCAATACTCTTTTCCTCATTTTGCAGATACTGTATGAAGGAACTTTCCTGACAGCTGCTGCTACACAGTAAACACAAAGGGTACTGGTGGAGGTATCTTGCTTCCACAGGTTGAACACCTCTTGAAAGCAGTGGACTTGTCGTAAATTAGAACAATACTATCACAAAAAAATTATTCCAACAACAAACTACACACACTATACTATAAAGCAATTACTAAGAGTTGCGCTACTGAAATAGTACAATGGAAAAAGGCACACTTTATCAACAACTATTTTAAACTATGTAAATTATATAAAGCATTGCTATCTATATATAAAAATTATGTTTATAAAACCTACTAGAAAGTTCTAACACAGCACACTAAGTGAACTTGTATATTTAGGACAGTTAAATAGCATTTTTTCAATCTACAACAATCCTAACACTAACCAAGACCTGAAACCTATCTAACAAAACTTTAGTAAATGGAGGAGTAAAAGATTCTGGTCAAAAATGTTTTCACATATCGTGACTGCAATGAGCTCTCACAGGACACATCTGGTCATACTGGTGGCAAATAAGATGGTAGGTAAATCAGCTAGGAGGAAGCAATTGTACGTAGGGGAGAAATCAGAGTTCTCAGATCCTATACTCTGGTATAAAGTGTCGAGGTCAGATCAGACAACCCACACACTGAAGTGGATGAAAACAGACATCGGATAACAATTTATTTCCCCAGGGAGAAAAATCTGTACTCTAGTAGTCAGGCTGATCGGACAGACTGCCAATGCTTCATAACTTGCATTAAGACATAACATTTCTCATACTGAAGTAAGCACGAACTAAAGATGCTTAAAGCAGATACCCCTTTTATACAGCAGACATGCTGATGTCCAGCTAGGAAGATGTCCACCCATCCTGGCACTGGAAGTCTCAAACGCTCTGGAAGACAGGCTGGACATTAGGCTTTCTGCAAAGGAAATCTCAAATGTTACCCTTTTGCAACAGTGAACAATATTATGAAAGTACAGATTTGTACCTACCATAAATGTAGATGTTACAGTGTAAACACTGCTGCAGTCATTACACTTGGGTTATCCTGCCGTCAGGCAGTTCTCCAGTCGGCCTGAGTTCCAAAGTCATGGCCCTGCATCGGTTGCTGTCGCCTCCTCCCTGACGTCAGTGCGACAGGGGTATACAAGATGCAGCAGACGCCATTTTCTTCAGTTTTTCTTGCCCCAGATGTCAGGTGCCCCCAAATAGGTAGGCAATTCAAATTGCTAGTAAAGTATACAAAAGAAAAGCAAACAACCATTTTCAATTACCAGCAAATACTCCCCATAGGTAGTAAAGGGTAGAAGACCTAGGTACGTACCAGAAAGTAAGAGGGGGAAGGAGGGAGGGTAACCTGGACTGCAACAGTGTTTACACTCTAACATCTACATTTATGGTAGGTACATAACTGTACTATGTTCATCGTGTTACACTGCTGCAATCATTACAATTGGGTGGAATCCCAAAGCTGAGGTAGGGTGGCTGGTTCTATAAGGCATTAGGGGTGTCTATAAGGCCCTGCAACACAGCAGTGGCAAAGCCAGCTCTGGATTTGGAGTACAAAGGCAAATGGTAATGCTTGGTGAAGGTATGCACAGAACTCCATGTTGCTGCTTCCAAAATATACTTGGTAGGTACTCCTCTGAGGTAGGCAGTTGAAGTGGCTGTTGCCCTGGTGGAGTGAGATCTAATGCTGCTAGGTACAGGTTTCCCACGGTGAGTATAGCAGAAACGTATACAATGTCCTATCCATTTTGAAATAGTTTGTTTTGAAATGGCTTTTCCCTGTGCTCCTGCAGCATATGCTACCAATAATTACTCAGATTTTCTGAAAGCTTTGGTTTTGTCCAAGTAGAAGCGTAACTGTCTGTGAACGTCCAAAGAATGTAGTAGTCTTTCTCCTTTGTTCTGTGGTTTTGGATAAAAGGTTGGCAAGTGAATAGTTCTGGTTTAGAGCCACACTTGATACCACCTTTGGCATAAACGTAGGGTTAGTTCTTAAGAGACACCCTGTCCTGGTGGAAAATGAGGAAAGGTTCCACTGCCATTAGTGCCTGTAATTCTGAAACTCTTCGTGCTGATGTTATTGCCAGTAGCAGAGCAGTTTTCCAAGAGATATATTTTAATTGTGCTGTGTTAGCTGGCTCAAAAAGAGGTAAAGTTCATTTTTCCAAAACAAAGTTAAGGTCCCAAGTTGGAGTAGGTGCTCTACGGGGCAGCCTTATGTTTTTAGCCCCTCTGAGGTACTGTTTGAGCAAAGGATTAGAAAAAAATTGGTGGATCCGTGTTGTAATGAGCAGAAATGGCTGAGGCGTGGATCTTGATGGATGAGAAGGAGAGGCCCTTGTCCAGCATCTCAGTTAAATATTGTAGTATCTGAGGAATGTTTGGGACAAGAGGGTCAAGGCTGTGCGCCTGCTTCCAGGCACAGAATCTCTTCCATTTATCCGAGTAGGCTTTCCTGGTGCTAGGCCTTCTGGCCTCCAGAATGACATCCATAACAGCTTTGGAGAGAGGCATTGCTTGCTTGACTAAGGAATTTTCCATGCAGCTATGTTTAAGGTCTTTAGCTGGCTGTGAAGTATCTGATTGTTGTGCTGTGTCAGCAAATGTGGGATTTGAGGAAAGTCCAGGGTGGTTCTTGTGTTAAGTTCTTTAAGATTGGGTACCAATGCTGGCGTGGCCAGTCTGGTGCAATCAGGATCATCTTTGGCACTTCTTGCCTGGCTTTTATGAGTACCTTTGTAAGGAGAGGTAAAGGTGGGAAAGCGTATACTTGCAGGTTTTTCCAGCTGAATGAGGGGGCAGCCACTTTCCATGCTTGTGGAATGTAACTCCTTGTGCAGAATTTCTGTAGCTGACAGTTCATTGGGGATGCAAACAGATCTATGTCCGGGCTCCACCATTTCTGTGTTAACATTCTGAATATTTGTGGATTCAATTCCCATTCGTGGGGATCCATGATGTTTCTGCTTAGGTCGTCTGCCAATGTGTTTCTCTCCTGGCAGGAATTGTGCTTGCAGATGAACTTGGTAGTCTAGAGCTGTGTTCCACAAGGTCATGGCTTGTCTGCAGAGAGGGGGTAGGAGTGTGTGCCCCCTTGCTTATGTACCACATACCTGTGGTGTTGTCTGTCTTCAGTAGTAGTTGTCCTGGATGCAGCAGGTCCTTGAAAGCTATAAGTGCATTTTGTACAGCTAGCATCTCTCTTTGATTGATGTGAAGATGCCTTTGCTCTGCGGGCCACTCGCCCTGAATACATTTTCCTGCCATGTGTGCTCCCCAGGCGTAATCCGATGCATCTGTTGTCAGTGTTTGCCTGGCTGTGGGTTGAGTAAAAGGCTGTCCCTTGTTGAGGTGACAAGCTTCAGCCCATCATCGAAACTCCTGTTGAAGGCAAGGAATTAGTGGTATAACTGTTTCCAAACTTTGACAGTGTTGAGACCATACACTCTTTAGGTACCATTGTAGTTTCCTCATATGCAATCTGGCATATGGAATTAGTAGTATGCAGGATGCCATGTAGTCCAAGGCCTGCAGAATTTTTCTTGCAGGGTGTTAATACTTTCAATTGATGGCAACAAAGACCTGAGTCAGATGTCCTTGTATGGCGTGAAATAAGCCATCTGGGCCATTGTGTTCAAGCTGGCACCCAGGAATATTATCTCTTGTGAGGGCACTAGTTTTGATTTCTTTTCGTTTACTGTGTACCCCAGGCAACTTAACTTTTTTACAAACGCCAGATGCTTTAGAAGAATGTCCTTGCTCTCTGCTTGAATCAGGCAGTTGTCCAGGTATGGATAAATCTGAATTCCTTTTTGTTTGCAAAATGCAATTACTGGTGCCAGGCACTTTGTAAAGACCCTGGGCGCAGTAGATAAGCCAAAGGGCAGTGCAGAGAATTGACAGTGCATTGAACCAGCTAGAAATCTGAGGTATCTTCTGCAGTGTTGTCTGATAGGGACATGCGGGTATGCTTCCTTGAGGTCCAAAGTCACAAGCCAAGCTTTCTTGCCCAGCATGGGAAGAAGCTGCTGTAGTGTCAACATTTTGCATTTCGGAACATCCAGGTAAGTGTTTAGAGAAGAAAGATCCAGAATGGGTCTCCAGGCTTTGTCCTTTCTGGGAACCAGAAACAGTCTTGAGTAAAATCCTTGTCCTTGCTCCTGTGGTGGTACCTTTTGAATAGCTCTCATGTCCATGAGTGCTGTAATTTGTTTTTGAGCCTCTGCATATTGATTTGGTGGCAGATTTGGCATTTCTTTTAACCTTGGTAGAATGTGAAAGTGGAACCTGTAACCTTGAGATACAATGTTGAGAACCCATTTGTCTTTGGTGATGCAATGACAATTGTGATAGAAAAGTGCCAGTTTTCCTCCTAAGGGGGCTGCCAAGAGAGAGCTGTTTGGCAGCTGTAGTGGGAAGTCATTGAGGCTGCTTTTTATATAGTTGGGGCCTGTCTTCCTCTTCTTTCTGGCCTGGTGTACCCCATTGTCGAGGCCTGTAAGGACCTTGTGCTTGACCTCTACCTCTTGGACGTCTGTATCTGCCCCTTTGAGGTCTGTCTGTGACTGGAAAGGACCAATTCTTTGTTGGCCAATTTCTGCTAAAACAAGGAGGCTGAACTTGTAAGAAATCCTTCACCGTTTGCATAGATTTTGCCTTATCCTCCATCTTCTTTAATACCTCCTCTGCCTCAAATCCAAACAACACATCCCGCTGCAAAGGCGCATCCAATAATTTTGCCTTAACATGATCTGGTAATGTATGTTCTTTTAACCAAGCATGTCTTCTAATGACAGAGCCTGTAACTGCTGCTCTACAGGAGGCCTCTAAGGAATCAAACCCACATTGCAAAGTATGTTTTCCCACTTGTTCAGCTGCATGCAATAAATCCTGCATTTCTTTAAAATTAGGAGGATCTGAATCTGGAAGCTTCTTTTGTTTCAATTGAGACATCAAAAATTACTGATATTTTAGCATGTGAAACTGGCAATTTAAGGCTTTCATTGCTAAAGTTGCAGACGTATATACTTTCTTTCCCCATCTGTCTAATGCTCTGGAATCTCTGTCAAAGGGAACTAGGTATTTTGCTGATGAGGCCTTAATCCCTTTGGGTCCCTGAGAAATAGTTTCAGGGTCAGTAACAGGGCTTTTATACAGAAATTTGTGAGAGTCAGGGACTCTAATATCTATCAGGTTTAACTGGGGCTGGAGGCAAGGAGTCAGGGTTTAAGCTGGATTCAGTGTACACATCATCCACAATATCTAACACTGGCGGAATAGCAAGGGGTCTGTGTTGAGGTAATAAAAGGAAGTCTCTGAGCCTTTTCTTGGATCCTGAGTAATCCTGGCCTTCCCAATGGAAATGCTCCCTCATGGTATGTAAGGTCTCCCCAAAGGCGTAGTCCTCAGGTGGAGAGGCTGATAGAATTGATTCCTCAGCATCAGAATCCTCATAAGAGGGTAGGGAATATCCTTGGTCTGAGGATGAATCTGAAGAAATGGACGCCTGGTCGGAAGATTCTTAGCCTGCATCATGTCTGGGCCTTTTATCAGGAGGGGGATGGGACTCCCTGATCAGGGTGATTAGGTCTTCGACCATTTTAAGCATTTGTTTCTTAGGCATGGAAGCCTGTCCTGGAGAATGCTGTTATCTGCTTCTTTGTTTTTAAGGGGGGCTTAGACTTGGCAGAGGGTTTAATGGTTAACTGGGTAGGTCTGAAAACACCCTCTGAGGCTGATTGCTCAGCTACTTCAGTTCCCTCGGGTTAGTTTCGGTAGGCTGAAAACCTAGAGTGTCCGAAGGCTCAGCCAGCTCCACATGGGAGTCGGAGGCGGTCTGTGGTTCTGTGGAAGCGGTCGTCAGGGGCTGCGTAGGCGCCTCGCTGAAAATCGGAGGACCGGCCTAGAAGAGGCCTCGTCAGTTTTGGGCCTTGGATGCCTGTCCTTGTCTTTGCACTTTTTATGTATTCCGGTCATCGGAAGTTCCGACGGCATGGTGTAATTGAATTTTCTGCCAAAATAATGTCGGGCAAAATCAAATCGACGTTTAATAGTGCGCTTGTTAAACCTAGCACAAAACCGACAACCAGTGATGTCGTGGTCTGGGCCTAGGCATGGAATACAATAGGAGTGGAAATCCTTCTGAGGAATTTGCTTCCCACAAGAAATACAGTTATTAAGCTTTACTGACATCGGTCTGAGGCAAGAAAAAGTTTCCCCAACTGGGTACTTAGCTTTGCAGAAGACTTCGGTTCTGGATTCGGAATGAAAATCTCAGGAGTCGGCTGACCGGCACTTGCGAACTGCTTCTGCTTCGGGCACCGCGCGGCAAGAAAGACTGAAGAAAATGGCGTCGGCTGCATCTTATATACCCGTCGCACTGACATCAGGGAGGAGGTGACAGCAACTGATGCCAGACCAAGACTTTGGAACTCAGGCCGACTGGAGAACCGCCTGACGGCAGGATAACCCAAGTGTAATGACTGCAGCAGTGTAACACGATGAACATCAGTTGTTGCGATGACCGTGAATGTCATGCAATCATGGAGTGCATAGCAATGTTTGGCGTTATCCTCATTAGTGCTATTCAGCACAGCAATCACCTTCATGATAACTACATAGCTACAGAGTAGGTCTGGATGACAGTGCTGCCACATTTCAAGCAGTAAAACGTGTGACATGACAGCATCAGGCAACGTGAGGGGTTACTCAATGGTGGGTAAATCAACATCAGAGATCAAGACTGAATCCAGTGAAAAGAGGGATGAGAGGTTTGAATTTAAAACTCCTGCAGTGTACTCCGCGTCTATACATTCTCTTTCTGGTTAATGTAGAAGGTAAAGGAGAGCGAGAGTTGAAAATGATCAGGAAAATGTTACATGTAAGGTATGAAGTATGGCAATATGAAGGAGGAACAAGAAAATAATGTGAGAACAAATAAAATGATGAAAGGAGAAAAGTAATGACTGATGAAAACAGAATATTATGGAAATATATAGGGTATATCCTTGTAAGGAATTAAAAAAATTAGGTTATAAAGAATAGATGAAAAAGGTTTGAGAATTTTTATGAAGCAGAGAATTTCCTGCGGAGAATTTTGTTGGATAAATTACTAGTCAAAAATAATACAGAATATATAAGACAGTAGAAGAAAGAAAACTGTGAGAAGTGTAATGAAGAAACAAAGCATTTTGATTAGAATTTAAAGAAATAACAGTTTTGAAGAAATTTTAACAAGAAATATAAATTGGAATAGGATATATCTGGAAAATATAAAAGAAAAACGTGAAACTGAAAACTGGGACAAATATTTGTAGGAATCTGAATATTACAGAAGATGTGAGGTATTACTGTATAACAAGATGTGCTAGATTAAAAAATATGGGTGCAGAAGAAAGGATTGGGGACAGAGAGAATTAAAAGAGATGACTGGTTTCCTTAGAAGATCATTTTGTGCATATGTGCATCTTTTTCTTGAAACGATGAAAAAGAATAGTTGTGTAAAATCTTACCATAACCATAGACATCCTTCACTTCTATGTTGCAGTATTCTTTACATTGGGTCATAATTCCACTCAAATGACTCAACGTCCGGCCTGTATACAAGAGCTTAGAGCCACTGCCTGTACACGTGGGACGTTGCATGTAGGCACAGACAACATCAGCCATAAAAGGGACATCCGCACATACCATCTCCAGAATAAGAAAGCCCCATGAGGAAAACACCCAGGGAGCCTAGGTGGATCATACTAGGAAAGAGCAAACTGCAGGGGGAGGTGGGAGGGATAGACTATTTCAACATAGAAGAGAAGGGCATCTATGGTTATGGTAAGATTTTACACAACTATTCTATGTCCTTCTATTCAACACTGCAGTATTCTTTACATATGGGAGACTGCCAGAGCTGAAAAGGGAACCAAGAGAGGAGGATAGAGAAGGGGAAATTAAGACGAAGCATTTTCCAAGAACCCATGCAGAACTGCCCAAGCAAATCCTGATCTGGATCTGCAAGCAGTGTCCAATTTGTTATGTTTCATGAAGGTGTGAAGAGATGACCAGGTGGCTGCTTCCAAGATGGAGTGGGCATCTAGGCCCTTGAAGATGGCCCCTGAGGATGTAACTGACCTAGTGGAATGTGCCTTGACAGATGCTGATACGGACTTTCCATGGAATTCATAGCAAAACACAATAGCTTTAGAAATCCACGCGGATACAGTTTGTTTGGATACAGGCAATCCCAAATCCCTGGGATGAAATGATACAAAAAGTTGGTCAGGCTTCCTTAAAGACTTTGTTTGGTCAAGGTAAAATATGAGTTGTCTATGCACATCTAAGGTGTGTAAAATCTCTCACTAGAGTATTGAGGCGAAGGGAAGAAGGTAGGCAATTGGATGAATTGATTGACAATTCATTCACCACTTTTGGCATGAAGGAAAGGTTAATTTTCAAGGATACCTTTGTCCTTGTGGAAGACCAGAAAAGGAGGCAAAGGCATTAATGCCTGAATTTCAGAAACCTTTCTGGCAGAGATTAAGGTTACCAGAAGCACGGTTTTCCAGGTGTAAAACTTTAGGGAAGCAGAACCTTCTGGTTTAAAAGGGGACTAGTTAAGTTTTTCCAGTACATAACTGAGATCCCAGGGAGAAGGAACTGGTTTCCTCGGGGGGGGGGGGGTCTTAAGTGTAGGACACCCTTTAGAAAAACCTTAACTTTTAGCCTGGAAGCAAGGGGAGGGGTCAAAGGTAAGCAGGCAGACAAGGAAGAACAATGGACTTTAACTGAGGAATAAGTAAGGCCACTGTTGAGTGACTCACACTGGTAGGACATCACTAGGGGATTGTCCTCACCAAAGAGATCGACTTTCCTTTTTTGGCACCAAATGGAAAATCTTCTCCACTTGGAAATATAAGATTTTCTAGTAGTGGGTTTCCTGGCCCCCTGCAAAACCCTTAGCATGTCCTTAGAGAATAGCTGCCTGAAAGGGATCAAAAGCTGATCAACCACAGGGTCAGCTGTACAGTTAGCAAATGTGGGTGAATCAATGATCCCTTGTCTTGACTGAGTAGGTCCAGCAGGTGATGTAATGTGTAGTAATGACCCTTGGCTAATTGCAGAAGAAGGAACCAGTGCTGTCTTGGCCAAAAGGGAGTCACTAACATTTTTGGTTTGTCCTGTAGAATTTTCAACAGGACTTTCTGAATTAACAGGAAGGGGGGAATGCATACAGGAAACTTTCCCTTCCATGAGAACGAGCAGGCATCCACCTTCCACACTTCAGGAAGAGGGTTCTCTGGCACAGAAGCAAGGAAGTTGTCAGTTCACAGGGGAGGCAAATAGGTCCAGTTCTGGAGTACCCCACTGGTGAACTAGGTCCAGGGACACATCCCTGTGGAGCATCCACTCAGGACATCCTTCACTTCTATGTTGCAGTATTCTGGACCTGCTCAATGTGTCTGGCACCAAGTTCTGAGCTGAAGGAAGGTACACAGCATGCAGAGTTACCTTGTATAAGGCAGCCAGTTCCCCAAGCCTTGATGGCCAAAACGACAAAGGAGAAAGGATTTTGTGACCCCCTGCCCTGCTTGTTTATGTTCCAAAGGACTGTGGTATTGTCTCTGGGAATCTGTAGTGGTCCTGGCAGGAATAGAGTGTGAAAGGCCTGTAAGGCTAGAAGTAAAGTTCTCATTTCCCTGATGTTATGTTCCTTCCTTTGAAAATGGGACCAAATGCCCTGAACTTTCCTGGAAGCAAATGTTGCTTCCCACCCCAAATCTGAGGAGTCTGTGAAAAGTTGCTGAGGAACCTATAGAGGAAGGCCAGGGTTCTGATTGAGTTGCTGCATCCACCAAACTCTGCTTTCAAGCAGGGAAGGGGGGGGGGGGTTCATGACATCTAAAGGATGAGCATGTTGGGACCCCTGAGAAACCACTGGAACGTTCTCATGTGTAGCTTTGCAAATAGCAGCATGGGAATAATAGAGGCCATAAACCCCAGCAGTTTCAGAAACTCCCTAGCTGTGATGGAAGGAAAAGGCAGATAGCCTCCATGAATGCCACGAGATAAGTTGCTTTCTCCACAGGGAGAAAAATCATCATCAAATCTGTACAAAACCTGCACCCCAGCAAAATAAGCTCCTGACTTTGTATGAGACCAGCCTTTTTGAGATTTATTGTGAAACCCAGTGCCTGCAGAAAGAAAATGGCTAAAGTTCAAATATAAACAGCAAATCGTCTGGATATTGGTATACTTGAATTCCTTTCAGCCTTAAGTACGCAATGGTTGGGGCTAGGCACTTTGTGAATACCCTTGGAACAGTAGAAAGCTTAAAGGGCAAGGCAGTAAATTGAAAATGCAAAGAACCCACAGAGAAGTGCAAAGATTTTCTGAAGAGAGTGTATGGGGATATGCAGGTACACATCCCTGACATCCAGAGAAGCTAAGAAAGCTTGAGGGGGGAATCAGGGGCAGTAGATTAGGTACGGATAAGCATTCTGAAGGAAGGCATCACCAGGAAGGTGTTTAATAAGGAAAGATCTAAAATAGGCCTCCAAGGGACATCTTTCCATGGAACAAGAAACATCTGGAGTAAAAACCCCTTCTTTGCTGGTCTTGAGGGGCTAACTGAATAGTGCCTTGGTTGGAACCAGAATCAAAGGAAACAGATGCAGTTGACTGGAGAGAGGTTTCACCAGTTCCAAAATTTCATAGAAATTCCCTGGAAGGGTGTTCCAAGTCATAAAATGTTGGTTTTGGATGACTGAAATTACCCAGGAGTCCTGGGTGATCTCCATCCAAGCTGGTAGGGAGAGGGGGAGGCACAGGGAGAGAGGGATAGGACTTGGAAGAGGGTTCCAGGCGTCACAGAGGACTTTGTCTTGGCTGAAAGGGCTGCTGAGGAGGGGCCACAACAGCCGCTGTATGAGTGACAGTCTTGGCCTGTGAGTGACTCATGGAAGGCTTGCGAGGTGTAGTTCCAGAAGGAACCGAAGTGGAGGAACAAGCCGGTTTCCTAACAAAGGAAGACTTGACAGGGTCAGCTGAGGGGCATTTAAAAAGAAATTTACAATCCTAAGGGACCTTATATAAATGATCAGGTCTCTTTGGGGCTTGGAACTCGGGGGGGTTTTAGATGCAGCCTTGAAAACATCTGACAAGGCTGATAGAACTGGAGGGACTGCTGAAGGTGCAGGGGCCTCCACCTGTAGAAGCTCATAATATCTCTTCAGTTCTTCAGGGATTTGAGAGGATTCCCACTGGAAAAACTCACTCATTTTATTAATAGTTTCCCCAAAGGAAAGGTTTTCCATGGGAGAATATCCCCCATTAAACTCCTCCTCTGGAGAAACATATTCTAGAGTAGAGGGAATTTGAGTGGAGTATGCTAAAGAGTCTGCATCAGATGAAGACTCCTTAGAATCTGTGTCATGAATTTGAAATTTTGCAGGCTGTCCTGAAGTAAGGCATTAGACCACAGACATCTGCACTGGAGTAGAAGCAAAGGCCAGGCTCATTATGGGCGAAGGTGAAGCCACAGGCCTCAAAGCCATCGGGGCTTTAATAAGGCCCTGTGAAAAAACTTCCCAATCTGATGCAGGGGTAGAAGGAGCGGGAACATGCTTAATCTTTTGCTGCTTCTTCACATTTTTTTCCTGTTGATGACAGAAAGAAGACATAGGCCTAACCTCCGGTAATTCTTTGGATAAAGAATCTGGAGCAGTTCCTGAGTCTTTTGCAATCACTAGCCACAGTTCCCCCAAGTAGTCCAAACCAGCCGTCTGCATAGCCTCGGACATGCTGGGATCCGCACTCCTAACAGCTTCCATCCTGGTACCTGCCGAGGGAGTGGACCCTACCTCCGATAATACTGCTGGGTTTTCATCAACCTCAAGGGGTACGTCAGACGAAGCAGCCACAGCTAAACAGGATTCGCGTCAAGCCTTGCTGATCTTCATCTTTACAGATGGCTCAGAAGTACTTGTGGAATGCTCCATAGTGTCCCTAGCCAGATGCTTAAGCCTTTGGTTTTCCAAGTATAAATTCAAAGCTGACAGATGACTGCGCAAAATTTTAGGGATGAAGGCCTGACAAACAGAACAAGACCGGAGGTTGTCAGTAGGCCCTAAGCAAAACAAGCACAGCTCTTGACTATCTATGTGGAATTTGCCTTCCACACCTACACTTTCCTTCCAGGACGACATTAACAAAACAAAAGATAGTAGCAATACATTAAATCCCCTATGGGGTACTTATCTGAAGTTGTAAGAAGAACCAACGGTATCCAACAGCAGACCGAACATATGAGTCAACCTTTCCGAATGGCAGCGAAAAAATTCTGAAGATGGTACGTGTAGACATCCCTTTTATGGCTGACATTGTTTGTGCCTACGTGCGGAGTCCCATGTACAGGCAGTGGCTCTGAGCTCTTCTATACAGGCCGGACGTTGGGTCATTTGGGCAGAATACAACCCATATGTAAAGAATACTGCAATGCTGAACAGGAGGACATCTTTTTTTTCTGCGCAAATTATATGTTAGAAAGAAAATAGAAAGAAATGACGAGATATAGATTATGAATATGAAAATGTAAATAATGTAAAGAGATATGCATAATGAAAGTACATCTCATCTGAAGGATGACCCACTCAGGAGTGAAGCACCCCTTTATAATGCAATGCAGTGTCAAGTACTGGAAAATTAATCCAACTATCTGGTATGGGAACAGATCTTAAAGCCTTCAGACCTTTCTGTACTAAAGGCAAGTTTGTTTCATCATTAGCTACTGAGAAGGGTGGGTCTGTCATGCCCCAAGCCCTTTCTCCATTAGAACTAACTAGGTACATGTTAATGGAAGCGTTATCTACCATTCCAAACGGTACAACAGAAAATACAGAATACATTTATAGCTGCAAGAGAGAATCAATCCTAAAGCTCTACCATTTATTTTAAAAGTCACAAGTCACACATACAGCACACAGATCTAATTCTCAAAAGAATTTATGTTGGGCTTTCTATCTGGGGCTACTGCCCCTATATGGATACTGTAAAGGGGTTGGGAGGACATAAAAATATAAATAGTTTTTTTTTTGTTTCTTGAATGTTTTTATTAAAACAAAACATCTGGGAAAATATCACATGGTTTCAGATAGAGATAATAATTAGCACTATTAGACTGCATTAGCGTGTACAGGTAAGCTGCAAACTGGAAACCAATATTAAAGGAAAACAGACTCAAAAACATGTTTATTTCTTCATGGTTTGGTGTTTCCTACATTTTAACACCCCTCTGGGACTATTTACAGGTTTTTAAATTTTTTTATACGTAATTTCTGAGTCTGACCACATGGGTCTGGCATCTTGAAGTAATTCTTATTGTTTAGTCTGCCTCTAGGTACCCCACAATGCAGTGCTTGTCTGTAAAAAAAAAATTACATCATGCAGGCCTCTTTCTTCCTAAAGCTCCTGTCACTGCATTGATTTTACATGCATACTTAAGTAACTGACTGAAAGCCACAGTGTAACATTTCATGCATTCATTAAGCACTTAAAACACAAACAGTGCAAATGCCACAGAATAGACTTTCAAAGTGCTTTTTACTGCTAATTCTTTTTAGAAGGCTTAAACTGCAGTCTTTTGTGAAGCCTGAATTGTACTACTTTGACTCATCTCCCATCCCCTATCACTCCTAACTTCCCTAGCTGTCAAAGTGCTAAGGGTAATTTAAGCTGTAACCTGCGGTGATTGACACCTCATAGCAGGAGACTTGACTCATGTACTGTTTCCTTGTTCTAGTCTTTACTTTCTGTACGGGTAGAGGAAGGACCGGGAAGTTGTGACATCACAGCATGGGAGGGTTTTCAGGACAGTCATAGTGATGTCAGAAAACTACCTGTATTCATTGGCCTTGATGACATCAATGAATTGGAGACTGCAGCAAGCTTTTCCAGGGCAGGATACGTTTTTTGAAAGCGAAACTACCACAGTACAGTAAGGTACTGTTCTAGTGGAGAGAAACAGTTGATTTTAAATGTTGTATTGTTGTTTAATCATAGCAGGGACAGTCAATAGGTAGAAAAAAGACAGATAAGCTGAGCATTTAATAACAGAATTCCATTGCTGTCCTTTAAAATGATTTGTCATGCAGAATATATGAAAGTAATAGCTGTGGTTGTCCTATCAGTATTAACATGGAATGTTAGTGGCATTGCAGGTAAGGACAAAAAGCGAAGAGTACTGAATTAAATTAAGGTAGGGTACAAACAGCGATGTTACAGAAGACACAGTTAAGTAAAAATAAGTACGAGTTTGTCATACGAAGGATTTCAGAGGGGACATTCATCAAATCATGGACACAGAAAAAGAGGGTAATACTGATTGTGGGAAGAGCTCCAACAGTGATAGAAAGGGGGACAATAATGGTGCATTAGTGACAAAAAGGCGTTATTAGTAGGGAAGGAGAATTATACTGGTATTTACTTATATTCCATCTAAAACTAATATTATAGAGCTTAACAGAATTTTGGAAAAATAATATACTTTCAAACACGAACATTATTTATGGGTAGAAAAGTACAGTTTTGTACCTACCATAAATGTAGATGTCCGATAGGAATGCATCTGCAGTCCTTACAAATGGGTTGTCCTGTCGTCAGGCAGCCCTTCGGTCGGCCGGATTCCAAAGTCTGGGTCTGGCCTCGGCTGGTGTCGCACTTCACCCGACGTCATAGCTGCAGTTATTTGGGTATAAAGGCATCAGCCGACGCCATTTTCCTCAGTGTTTCTTGCCCCAGATGCCAGGCGCCCTCTAGGAAGGCTAAATTTGGATAAATGCAAATGATTCCAAATAGTAGAAAGCAAACAAAAAATAAGCATGTATGTACATATATACAAACAAATACACCATAATAGATTCCCCCAGCTAGCTACAAGATGGGCAAATACCCTAGGAGAACCACAGAGGGGAAGGAGGGTGGGTAATCCTGACTGCAGATGCATTCCTATCGGACATCTACATTTATGGTAGGTACAAAACTGTACTATGTCCTTCAAGGATGCATCTGCAGTCCTTACAAATGGGTAGAATACCATAGCCAAACTGGGGAGGAGGAGAAATAAAATTATGGTGTAGTTAAGATCCCTTGCAAAACAGCAGTGGCAAAACCTGCTCGGGATCTGGAGTATAAAGGTAAATTATAATGCTTGGCAAATGTATGCACGGAGCTCCAAGTAGCAGCCTCTAAAATGTCTTTGGTAGCCACTCCTCGTAGAAAAGCTGTGGTAGTGGCTGTAGCCCTTGTAGAGTGAGGCCTGATGTTTTCTGGAGTTTTCTTTCCATGGTAGGAGTAACACAATCTAATGCAATTTCCTATCCACTTAGAGATTGTCTGTTTTGAAATTGCTTTTCCTTCCATTCCTGTTGCATATGCTACCAGTAGCTGGTCAGTTTTCCTATTGCCCTTGGTCCTGTCCAGGTAGTAGCGTAATTGTCTATGCACATCCAAGGTATGCAACAGTCTTTCTCCCCTGTTCTGTGGGTTGGGGAAGAATGTAGGTAGGTGGATAGCCTGATTCAAAGATACTCTGGAGACCACCTTAGGCATAAAAGTAGGATTAGTTCTCATGGATACTCTATCTTGATGGAAGATCAGGAAGGGCTGTACTGCCATTAGTGCCTGTAGCTCAGATACCCTTCTTGCTGAAGTGATTGCCAACAGGAAAGCAGTTTTCCATGATAAGTATTGTAATTCTGCTGTTGCTGCTGGTTCGAAAGGAGGAAGTGTCAATTTTTCTAGCACAAAGTTCAAGTCCCATGCTGGCAATGGTGGCTTCCTAGGTGGTTTTATATTTTTAATTCCTCTCAGAAACTGCCTGAGCAGAGGATGTGAGAAGACTGGAGGATCCAAGTCGTATTCTGCTGAAATAGCTGATGCATGAATCTTGATGGAAGAATAGGACAGGCCTTTGTGGAAGAGCTCTGCCAAGTATTCCAGGATGTTGGCTAAGTTTACCAGTGACACATTTTCTCCTTTTGCAGTACTCCAAATGAAATATCTTTTCCATTTTGCTGAATAATTTTTTCTTGTTGAGGGTCTGCGAGCCTCCAAGATAATGTCTTTAACCCTTTGGGATAAATTTGGGTTATTTGTTCTTATGCAATGTTCCAGGCAGTCAGCTGCAGTGTTTTCAGGTTTGGATGCAGGGTGTTGTAGTTGTTCTGTGTTAACAGCAAGGGAACAAGGGTAGAGGCCATATTTGTTCCCGAGACATGCTCCTCAGTAATGGGTACCAATGTTGTCTTGGCCAGTCTGGAGCTATCAGAATGATCCTTGGACGGTCCTCTTTGATCTTCAATAGCACCTTGTGCATCAAAGGAAGTGGTGGGAATGCATATGCTGTCAGGTTTTTCCAGCTGAAAGATAGGAGTCCACCTTCCAAGCAAGTGGGTGGTACGTCCTTGTGCAGAATTTCTTTAGTTGGTGATTGCGTGGGGATGCAAATAAGTCTATTTGTGGGAGCCCCCATTTTCTTGTAATGGTTTTGAAGATGTCCGGATGCAGCATCCATTCGTGGGCATCCGTGGTAGTTCTGCTTAGTATGTCTGCTAGAATGTTTTCTTTTCCTGGTACAAAAATTGCTTGTAACTGAATGTTGTAGCTCAGGGCCACATTCCAGAGGTCCACTGCCATCCGGCATAGAGGGTACGAATGTGTGCCTCCCTGTTTGTTGATGTACCACATAACTGTGGTGTTGTCTGTCCTTATCAACAGTTGACCTTGTCGAAGAAATGGTCTGAATGCCTGAATTGCCAGTTTTACTGCCAGCATTTCCTTTTGATTTATGTGTAGGTGCAGCTGGTCTTGAGTCCATAAACCTTGAATGCACTTGTCCAGCATGTGGGCCCCCCAACAGAGGTCTGAGGCGTCCGTTGTGATGGTTTGGCTTGGTTGAGTGTTGTGGAAAGGCAATCCTTTGTTTGATTGACAGGCCTGAGCCCACCACTGGAATTCTTGCTTCAGGCATGGAATTATTGGAATTTGGGTTTCTAGGCTGTGCTTGTGCTGAGACCATAAATTCCTTAGGTACCACTGTAACTTTCTCATATGCAGTCTGGCATGTGGAACCAATATTATGCAGGATGCCATGAAACCCAAGGCTTGCAGGACTTTTCTTGCTGTTAGATGATTCTGCTTTGTTAATGCCAAGAAGTAGAGAGGAGTTGCTCCTGTTTTCTACTGTTAGGAATGCCATTTGTTTCGTTGGGCCCAGCTCTGCACTAAAAAGGTTATCCTTTGGGATGGTATCAGTCTTGACTTTTTTATATTGACTGTGTATCCCAGAGCTTGTAGTAGGTAAATGACCCTTTTCAAGTCTTCTGCTAGCTTGTTTTTGTTGTCCGCTTGTATCAGGCAGTCGTCCAGGTAAGGGTAGATTTGGATTCCCTGAAGCCTGCAATGAGCAATTACTGATGCCAGGCATTTCGTGAACACTCTGTGCAGTAGATAAGCCAAAGGGCAATGCTGAGAATTGATAATGCTCTGATCCTGCAAGAAATCTGAGGTATCTTCTGCAATTTGGTCGTATGGGGACGTGCAGGTATGCCTCCTTGAGATCTAGAGTTACCAGCCAAGACTCCTTGCCCAGCATGGGAAGAAGCTGCTGTAGGGTCAGCATTTTGAATTTTGGAACAATGAGGAATGTGTTTAAAGCGGACAGGTCGAGAATAGGTCTCCATTTGCTTTCTTTTCTTGGTACCAGGAAGAGCCTGGAGTAAAATCCCTGTCCTTGCTCCATAGATGGTACCTTTTCCACAGCTCTCATCCTTAATAATTGAGTTATTTGTTTTAGAGCTTCTGCCTTTTGATTTGGAGGTAGGTTTGGCATTCCTCTCTTCCCTGGTAGAGTATGGAAGTGAAACCTGTAACCTTGGTCTATTGTCTGCAAAATCCACTTGTCTCTTGTGATGTAATGCCAGTTTACTGAAAATAAAGCTAGCTTTCCACCCAAGGGTGCTTCTAGTTGTTCCCTGGTAGGCAGTGCTAGAGCCAAGTCACTGTGATTGTCCTGAGTAGTGGTGGTGGCTGTGTCTGTGGCTGCACCTCGCTGGTTGTTACCCTGCCACTGGCGTCCCCTGTAGGCACCCCTGGATTGGCTTCTGCCTCTTGAACGCCTATTCCTACCTCTCTGAGCTCTGGAGGAGTCTGGAAAGGACCAATTCTTGGAGGGCCAATTCCTGCTAAACCTTGGAGGTTGGACCTGTAAGAAATCTTTCACTGTTTGGACAGATTTTGCCTTCTCTTCCATCTTCTTCAGCACCTGTTGTGCAGGAGAGCCAAACAAATTGATCTTGTCCATGGGAGCATCTAGTAGTTTTGATTTGACATGGTCTGGTAAGGCCTGCTCTTTTAACCATGCATGCCTTCTGATAACTGTGCCAGTCATGGCTGATCTAAAGGAAGCCTCCAGTGCATCATAGCCGCATTTTAAGGAATGGTTACTGACTTGCTGAATGTTATGTACCATTTCCTGAACAGATTTTTTGTCTAATGGTTCATCCGAGGACAGTTTTTTGGTTAACTGGTCTAGCATAAATTCTTGATACTGGATCATGTGGAATTGACAGTTCAAGGCCCTAGCTGAAAGAGTAGCAGAAGTGTAAACTTTTTTACCCCATCTCTCTAAGGACCTGGATTCCTTTTCAGAGGGGAGGGTTTTTTTAGCAGAGGTAGCTGCTACAGCCTTAGGACCCTGGGAGATAGTCTCGGGATCTGCAAAGGGAGCCTTATACAAATGGTAATGCGTGTCCGGGACCCTGTAGTACCTATCGGGCTTAGCAGGGGCCGGAGGTAGAGAATCAGGAGCAGTACAAGCATCATTAAATGCATCATCTACAACAGAAAGAACTGGAGGTATGGCTAAAGGCCTATGTTGTGGTAAATGCAGAAAGGTTCTAAGCCTTTTTCTGGAGTCTGAAAAATCCTGGCCCTGCCACTGAAATTGTTCCCTCATAGCATGCAAGGTTTCCCCAAAGGAAAATTCCTCAGGCGGAGAGGCAGAAGGAATGGACTCTTCAGCATCAGAGTCTTCATAAGGGGAGAAAGGAGCCTCTGGAGGGTTTGTGTTATCTGAATCATCAGAGGAATCATCTGTTGAAACAGGCTCAGGGGGCTCTGCTCTAGGCCTCTTTTCTGGAGGTGGGTGAGAGGCCCCGTCTGGGTGAGGTTGGGATCCCCGGATTAAAGAAATGAGGTCCTCTGCTAAACTAAGCATTTGTGAACTAGAGCTAGGCCTGTGAGAGGGGATCTTAGCAGGCACAGATTTAGTAGTTTTAGCTGCTTTGGCCCTGGCAAAGGCCTTAATGGACATGGATGCAGGTGGCCTAGCAGCTCCATGTGCAGGGGTAGAAATATCCAAGGGGATAGTGTCAGATAATTCCTGAGAAACTGTAAGAGCAGGAGTGATTTCAGAAGCCGATTCCACCAGGTTGGAAGAGGCCTTGGTAGGAGGTAAGTTTTCGGCTGAAGGAAGAACCGCTTCCTCGGTTTCAGCGAAACCGAGACACTGTGGTTGGCTTAACCGCGGTTTCGGCGAAACCGCGGACCGCGATGTCGGTCCTTTTCCTTGCGCTTTTAGATATTTGCGTAGTCGGAGGATCCGGCGGCATAATGTAAGCAAAATCGAGCGAAAAACTCCTCAGCAAATTCCGACCGACGTCTAAGCGTCCGTCGGTTAAAAGAAGCACAGGCTAGACAAGCTGCTACGTCGTGGTCTGGGCCTAAACAAGGTAAGCAGTAAGAGTGGAAATCTTTATGAGGTATTTGTTTCCCACAAGTTAAACAGTTATTCACTTTTTCTGACATCGGCTGAGGCAATAAAGAGTCCCCAACGGGTACTTAGCTTTTAGAAGTCTTGTAGTAGTAGACGGCGTATTCGGTAGTAGTAATCTCTGGTTCTGACCGACCGGCACTTGCGAACAGCTTCTGCTTCGGGTGCCACGCGGCAAGAAAGACTGAGGAAAATGGCGTCGGCTGATGCCTTTATACCCGAATAACTGCAGCTATGACGTCGGGTGAAGTGCGACACCAGCCGAGGCCAGACCCAGACTTTGGAATCCGGCCGACCGAAGGGCTGCCTGACGACAGGACAACCCATTTGTAAGGACTGCAGATGCATCCTTGAAGGACATCTAGAATCTGTTTTGCAATAGTGAAGATGTATTCAGGGTGATCTAGATTTCTGAAGAAATGCAACAGAATAATTGACAGATATGAATTCAGTAGTAGAAACTCAGTATTTACACATTATTCCGCAAGGCACAATAACCAGGATAGATTGAATAAAAATTATACTTCACAGGAAAATTAGCATTTAACTAAAAGCTTTCAAATACATTCAGTAACTGTTTTACATCATGCATCAATAAAGACCAAGATAAAGATACAAGGTAAAGTAAAATGAGACACTGGCACTTTCCAAGTTGTCTGTTCAAAAGAGCGGAATTTATGGAAATGTGTAGAGGAAATTTTCCTAGAGTTACTCAGGAAGACAGACATTTCTTCAAAAGGAATAGCTAGGGAAAGTGGTAGAAAGAATAGGGAGAGAAAGCTGTATGTGAAATAAATCCCAGGAATTATTTAGAGTGGTTGACAAAGGTTAAACAACTGCTGAAAAAAAGAGGACTCTTGCAGTACAAGTGGAGTAGCAATTGTTGAGTCAATACAGTTTTGTGGAGGGGAGGCAAACATTTGACAGTATTAGCAGTACAATAAAGATCCAAAGGGAAGCAGAGTATAAAAAAAAAGGCTGCTATTGCTATTGAGTCTTGATGCAGAGAAAGCATTTGATACAGTCATCTGGGATTTTGAGAGCAAGACAATCGCACTAACATGTGTGTGGTCCCTGACAGAATAATAAGGCTGATAAGGAGACTATACATTATATAGGATTAAGGTGGGAAGGTTTCTTTCCAGAAATCTATGCTTGAATGGAGAAACTATGCAGGGATGTCCTTTTACCCCTTTTTTATTTGCTTTATTTTAGAACCACTGGAAGAAAAAAAAATAAGGGACTCCCTAATTCAAGGATATAACTGGTATAGTAATCAAGAAAGCAGCTTTATTTGGTGTTGTGGGATATTTGGAAACTGTTTCAAGTCTTTTGTGGATATAAAATACATAAAGATAAAACAAAGGCTGTAGCAGCAAACTTTGTACCCATACATGAACTTGATAAGCAATATCCATATTTATGGGCCAACATAATAAAATATTTAGGTGTATAGACTATAACAGATTCTGTTATGGCATCTAAGAATATATAGAAAGATTCTAAACAAAAAAATAAGAAAAACTGAGAAGTTGGAAGCTATTCATTATGGATATGGATAATAAGATACAAGAAGAAAAATGTTACAAGTCCCTTTAGTTTTATTTACAGTTCAGGCTTATTTCTAGCAACCGAAGGAAAAGCTGCGAACAATAATTAACTGAGAACTGAAGGAATTTATTTGCAAGGGGAAGAGAATAAGACTTAAAACAGGATAAGTTGATTTTCCCTTTAGAACATGGTGGTTTGGATAACCTGACTTCAGAGGAGACTTTACAGCTAGACAGTTAAGACTTATATACATAACTCAAGAAGATCATAAATCAAAACAGAAAGGAATCATGATGAAATGGGGAGATAGTTCAAGTAATATTTTGGATGTAGGTCCTTAAATAGACCAACAACAAATGTACAAAATATTTTATTCATAGGGTAACAAAGTATTCTAAAAACTAAGCAAACACAGGAATGGACAAAGGAGATTTTACCCAAAGGGATGACAGAAGGGACAGAAAATAGGCAAGAGGGGGTAGGAATTTACTGGAACCATGGTATTGGGAGCAAATAACTAATGATGGAAAGGTAATAATGTAGGACAACGCAAAGCAAAGATTGGCCTAGACACTGCCCCCCTCCCCCAAAATCAGGGACAACACTGTACAGGCAAAGAGAATAGGATAGAGGAGTGCTGAGTGAAAGACCAGCGCTGGTTGAGTTTTTAGTTCAGTTTACAGCAGAAGATGCTGTTAAAATGGAACAGTTAGTATGTAGTGCATATAAAATTCAGCACAATAACTGCAAGAATCCGAGAGAAAAGACTAGAACAGATTAGGGAAATGTACTAAGAAACAGTGGGAGGACATCTCTATGGTTATCAAGTATTCAACAAAATCCAAAAGTTTCAGGATTTTTGTATAGTTATTTTATACCACAAACAGACTTCAGAAAATGCTTCTCACGGTAGATAGCAAAGGTTGGCAGTATGATGGGAAAAACAGATAATTGGGAACATGCTTTTTGGGAAAGTAAGGAGTTGGCAGATTTTAAAAAATTTCCACAGAGTATTCAGTCGGATATTACTGGTAGGGGGGTGGTAAATGGTTATAATTAAAGAAATTATTTTTAGAATTGGGATACAGGATCAGAATTGCCTTGACATATTAACTCCTTGCCAAGTTTAACTTCCATTTGCTGCTAAAAAAGCAATCGCTACAAAATGGAAATCAAAATCTAAACCAACCATAACTAAAGTATTGAATTTTATAAAGGAGATAAAAAAACATAGGAGAGTGAGATCTTTATAAGAGGGAAAGAGGAAACCATATAGAAATAAATGGAATTTGTATGAAAAATACATGTAGAATAACATTCAGAAGCAGAAATGAAGTTTGAGAAGACAGGAACTGACAAAATTATATAATGCTGGAATGAATTCACATTGTTAAAAAGAAAATATATGTATACTGTAAAGAAATAATAATGGAAACATTGTTATTGTTTGTTTTCTATTACAGTAAACTCTCAGTTAACTGGCACCCATGAGGTTTAATAGATGCCATATAACTAGTTTCTGGCTGCTTGAGAGAGTTACTATTAAAAACAGTCCTGAGTAATACTGTACTATACTATTTGTTTGGTTTGACTTGTTCTAAGGTTGGGGAGAAAATTAATTCATTCCTAACTTCCTTTTTAAAACTCTAAAAACGTAAGGTATGTTTGCTGTGGGGGGGAAACAAAGTGCAACACATGAAAACTGTACTGCATTTCTTTGATTTTTTTTTGCTGATTGTTTGAACTCTGGTTAACATAGTTAACTGTACTGTGTGTGTAACCATGCCACTTTGCAAATAAAAGTCATGTTTAATTTTTAAAAAAGAC
>NC_056744.1:1308016708-1308029433 GCF_019279795.1 Protopterus annectens
CCGAAAGCCCAGGGGTGACAGGTGCAAGCCGTCCCTAGCGAAGCATCGTGGCTTGTCGGGCATATCATCCCAAGCTGCCAGGCATTGGATCCCCTTTGAATGACACCAGTACTTAAGCCAATTGTTGAAATTGATCATCTTATCTTCATATTGTGGCATCATTCTTGGTGAGGGTAAGATGCTACTCAAGGTCAGGGTCATACCGGCCTGGGCTACATGCTCAGAGAGCTCCTCTATGTCTCTTTTCATGAAGTCCAGGGAGGTACGTCTCAGGTCATTCACACCAGCATGGACAATGACGGAGTCATATATGTACTTGCCTTGGAGTGACCTGAGTGCTTGTGTTATGTGGCGGATCCTAGCGCCCGACAGGCTGCTCACAGTGACCCTCTCCCTGTTCAGCCTGGTGAGCGGGACGTCAGTGTGCCTGACGATAGAGTCACCTATTACAAGTGTATCAGGTGTGTTGTTTAGTCTTAAGGGCTGTGACTGTTCTGCTTTGTGAGATATGTGTTGCACGTGTTTTGTTTTGGGGTAGTGGTTGCTTGGGTGTCTGCTTTGGAGGTCTCTGCTGCTTAGGCAGATCTTTATTTAGAGCCTCCGAGTATGTAAATAAGTAAAATAACTGGCCTGAAAGCCCAAGTGCTTAAACCAGAATTAATACACTTTTAGAATAACAGACACTGAGCCCTCAATCAGCAGTTCCCAACCTAGAAGGATGTAAGCTACCTGTTCTGCCACTACAGTGCAGACCACAAACCCTCTCAGTGCAAAACAACTGGTCCGAAGCCCAAGTGTTTAAACCAAAAGGCTTTGAATGAGTTACACCAAGCAGTAATAAATACAATTGAGTACTTTTAAGATGATGCAAAAGTAAAATAAAATAGGTAGAAACAATATTACAGTAAAAGAAGATGAAATTTTTTTTTTTTCTGAACAAGTGCTGAGATCAAAGAAACAGATTTGAGTGCTGAAACTAGAAAACTGGCTAGTTATAAGAAAAAAAAACTAAGCTAGGCTTGGGGGCTCAGAAGCCTACAAACAGTCTATACCACTTAACAAGAAAGGCAGGAAACCAGCTTAATTTTTTTTTGCTCTCTTTGTACACAGTAGGAGTGCCTGAAATCAGAATATGATCTCACTGCACTCAGTTGAGTGGGCAAATGAGATGGGCCCAGAAGCAGTATCCAAACACAAATTTACAAGAGGGGAGGGCAGTTTCAAGGCCACTAAGATTAACACCAAAACCAAAACAAAAACAGGGAGGGTGGGTGGGACTAACTGAAGAGCAGAGTCAAAACTTCCAGTTCAGTTAATATTCCTGCAACACAGTTAAAATCAATTTAAATACTGTATTTTTTGAAAAAAAAAAAAAAAAGTGCAGATAAAGGCACTTAAATTCTCTAGTACGTCCAGTTGAATACAGCTAGTTCTTAGCCAGCCAAAGCTGAGGTTTTTAAGCAGAAAATATTTCACACTGTACCACTTAAATAGGCAAGCACAGGAAATCAAAGAATGTGGCTACCCCCACACCTGTACTTACTAGCAAATAACAAAATTCAGCAAACACTGACTAACTTCCAATTCAGTTAATATTCCTGCAACACGGTTAAAATCAATTTAAATACTGTATTTTTTGAAAAACAAAAAAGTGCAGATAAAGGTACTTAAAATACACACACACACAAACACACACACACATATATATATATATATATATATATATATATATATATATATATGACATACACACATACATACATACACACACATGCACGTACACATATATATATAAATGACAATGTAGTTTTGACACCCTGCAAGAAGCTTCTAGGGCGTCAAAACCACAGTGCAAGGTGAGTTTAGTTACTTGACTTGCAGAATGCATTAACTCTTAACTCTTTAGATTCCGCACAAGCAGGAAAAATAAGACATTTTTTGTCTGAGGAGTTCCAGGGTATGTTGCTGAAATTTTAGCATATGGAACTGACAATTTAGTGCAGTGATAGCAACAATTTAGTGCTCTGATAGCAAGAGTAGCTGAAGTGTACACTTTTTTTTACCCCATCTGTCCAGTGCTCGGGAATCTTTTTCTCAGGGGGTGGGATTCTTAGCACAGGTAGCTTTAATCCCTTTAGGCCCTTGAGAGATTACCTCATGGTCAGCTGTAGGATTTTTAAAAAGAAATTTGTGAGAGTCTGGGACTCTACAGTACCTGTCTGGTTTTCTAGGTGCAGGAGGAAGGGTGTCATGTGTCAAGCTGGATTCCAGGAAAACATCCACCACAACATCCAGGACTGAGGGGATGGCCAAGGGTCTGTGCTGTGGAAGACCCAAGAATTCCCTGAGTCTCTTCTTAGACTTAGGGTAGTCCTGACTCTCCCACTGGAGATGCTCCCCTTAAGGTATGAAGGGTTTCTCCAAAGAAAAAATCCTGTGGGTGAGAGACGGAAGGGATGGAGCCCTCTGCATCAGACGGAGGCAAGGAAGCAGGTGCCTGAGATTGGGTCATTGGTTTCTTGGGTGTGGTTCATACCCTGAGCAAAGAAACTGTCGTTTTCGAAAGAATGATGGTCGCGAAAGAAGACGTCAGTTTGTGTCAAGAATCAGTAGTGCGAAAGACTTCCTCAAAAGCCAGTGCCTGTGCAGCGGCTCCAGACCCCTCCAAGGTAGAGACGACCGCAGGATCCTTAGTCGAAGAGATTTGCGGCATACCAGAATCTGAAAGGGTCTCGGTAGCGGCCTACGAGTCCACAGAAGCAAGCATCAGGGGCTGCGAAAGCATCTCACTGAGGACCGGAGAACTGAGAACTAGCTTAACGGAAGCATCGTCAGTAGGTTTGGACCTGTGCAATCTGTCTCTGTCTTTATCTTTATGTTTTTTCGGAAGATCAGCTGTCGGATGGCTTACCGAAGCCATACTGGAGTTCGAGGACTGTAAGTGAAAATATCTAGCTACAATAAGGGCCCGATGATGGATAGTTCTGGCGTTTAACAAAGCACAGAAGCAACAGCGGGGGACGTCGTGGTCTGGGCCTAAACAAGTGACGCATTAAGAATGAAAGTCTCGGTGTGGTATTTGCTTAACACAGGCGAGACAGTTGTAAACTTTTTCTGACATCAGTTAGTACAAGAAAAAAGGATCCCCAATGGGGTAGTTAGCTTTAGAAGACTTCAGCTTCAAATCGGTAGACAAAACTCAGGTAGCTGCCGACCGGCACTCATGCAAACTGCTTCTGCTTCGGGCTCCATGGCAAGAAAGACTGATGTTATGGCGTTGGCTGCCTTACTTTATACTACTGACGACCGGACGTCATTCCTGAAGAGACAGCAACTGATGCAGAAATACTAAGTCTGGTATTTGGGGCAGCCGAGGGTTACCCTGGCAGGGATAACCCAAATGTGATGACTGCAACAGTGAAAAACAAAGAACATTGAGTATGTTTAAAGGCAGAACAATGCATGTTTAGAGTAAAGTACAATGGGCATGAAAGAGATTAAATGAGCAAGGGCACATTAAGTTTAAATTAAGCAAGGCGACTGCATGTTTCTGTCAAAGTGATATCTTTTGGCATAACTACAGCTTCATATTGTATCAAGGGCATAACTAAAGTTATTTGAAGTATCTCAAAGTGTGTAAAAGTGCTTACAGTGTGTGTGCTTATTACTGTGCATGTATTTCGAAGAATTATTTATATGCAAAGTGAAACTATTTCATGACATGCAGTCAAAGTACAGCCATTTCGAAAGGTTTTTTGCACTGGGAGTGTCTATTTGCAAAGTGCCGCCATTACAGTGAGTTCCTTGCACTGTAGAGAACTGCCTAAAAAGGTAATGCCATTTTGGGAAAGTTTCAGTGTGTTGTGTACTGTTTATTCGCAAAGTCCTATTACTTCAAAATGTTACTGACTCTGAGCTTATCCCGCCCTTCAGTCACATTGTGCAGTTATTTGAAATGTTTCCTAAAATGATGATAAATTAATTTAGCAATACAATAAGTTCAAAAGCATTACAGCGCCCTAGAAACTTGTTTAGCAAATTCCAGTTACACAGAGACTTGCATCATGCAGTTATATGACGTTTCTTATACTGATAGTATAATACTAACATGTTTCTTACACCAATATAAATAGTAATTTAAGAATATTACAGTGCCCAAGAGACTTATTTCATAAAGTTCAGTAATATTGTTATTCTATGTATTAAACCAGTACAGTCTTTATTGGGTCTCAACGACAGTTTGAGAATGAATCTTTTTTTTTATTTTTACCAAAGACGTTAATCACACAAGCGCACCTCCTAGTTCTAATTTTTCTGAAGTCATTTTCTCAGAATATGCTGTTTTCGAGGACAGGTTGGGCAAACTTACAGTACTGTGTTCCATGAAGTTAGACCTAGAGGTCACTCCTGTTGTCAGACCAGCAAGAAGAGTCCCGATAGCTATGCAGGACAACGTTAAGGCTCAGTAGGACAAAAAGGTTACAGAAACAACTGAATGGGTATAGTCTATGGTAGCAGCTGACAAAAAAAGCTCAGATGAAATCAGAATATGCATTGACTCAGAGTTGAAAAAACATATAATCCAATGCACACAGTCAAAGAGGTCGCAGTCCTAATACCAAACGCCACAGTGTTTTCAGTTGTGGATGCAAGGAGTTCATTTTGGCAAGTGATGATCGCAAATCCTCATTACTAACCACTTTTGGTACTCTGTTTGGCAGACACAGATTTCTAAGCATGCCATTTGGAATAAATTTTGCAAGTAAGTCTTTCAAGTGTGCAATGGAAAAATTTTTTCGGGTTATCCTAGTGCCATAATAGTCGATTTATTGGTTGGAGGAAATGATGAAGCAGAGCATGACAGAAACCTAAAGAAAGTTCTAGACAGAGCACATGAAGTTAACTTGAAGCTCCTGAAGTATAAATTTGGACTACCAGAAGTTACATATGTAGGTCATTTATTTACCAGTACTGGCTTGCGACCAGACCCAACCAAGCAAGCAGCCATTTTTGAGATGTCAGCACCATACAATGCTAAAGCTCTACAATGTTCCTTAGGCAGAGTCAGCTATTAGGCAAGTATAAAGACTTCAGTGAGTTGACAAGACCTTTAAGAGAGCTATCGCGCAAAAATGTTGCATGGTCATGGTAACAGCACCAAAAGGCATTGGAAGAGCTCAAGCAGAAAAATGCCACCCCACCTAAATTAACATACTATGATATGAACAAACCAGTTACTCTTTCCTGTGATGCTTCGAAATTTGGTCTAGGCGCAGTTATACTTCAAGAGGGCAGATCAGTAGCCTATGAATCTAGAACACTTATCCAACCTGAGATGCAGTATGCTCAAATTGAGAAAGAACATTTGGCAATAGTGTTTGCATGTTCCAAGTTTCATGATTATATTTATGGTCGAGCTATTCAGAATAAAACTGACCACCACCCTATAGTTACTATTCTAAAGAAGACTATGCATTCAGCTCCAGCAAGATTACAACGAATGATGCTCAAATTGCAAAAGTACAACTTCAAAATGATCAATACAAAAGGCAAACTGCTTTATCTAGATGATACCTTATCTAGATCGCACAGGAATACAACGGAACAGCTTGCTGGAGTGATTTTTGACTTTGATGTGATGGCAATGCACAATTTTTCTACCACTAGACTTGATGAGGAGTTCAGAAATCACACTAAGACTGATCCAATTTTGCCAAAGCTCAATCACTACCTTAATGCTGGATGGCCATCAAAGCAATCTAGTGTACCACCAGAAGTGCAAAGCTATTTTCCCTATAGAGATGAAATTATGGAAGATGGCATTATTTTCAAAGGTCCTAAAATTGTTGTTCCTGCTTCCTTACAACACGAGTACATCCAGATTTTGCATCGTGGTCAACCAGGTTCCACTTCCACTAAGAGGCAAGCGACAGAATTAGTATTTTGGTCTTCATTACTAAAAGACTTTGATAAAGTACTTTCTTCTTGTTCAATATGCAATAGTACTAAATTGCACTTGCAAAGAGAAACGTCTCAAATACATCCAACTCTTGAACTACCTTGGTCGACAGTAGTCACTGATATCTTTGAGTGGGACAATCAATACTACTTGGTATTGGGAGACTCTTACTCGAATTGGTTTGAGACTGATCTACTACCTAATCCAACATCTGTTACTGTTACTACTAATCTGACACGTCATTTCTCAGTCCATGGTAGTCCGCACAAAGTTATTTCTGACAATGGTACTCAATTTACTACCCAGTTGTTGCGGATGTTTGCAAAAGAGTGGAACCTTCTACACATTACGAGCAGTCCTGAGTATCCTCAGTCAAATGGCCTAGCTGAGCCAGAGTGCAAAACAACTGCTTGATCAAGACGTGACAATTCAGATGTTTTCTTAAATTGCATTAACCTTAGGAATGTACCATGTGATGATGTTCTCAGATCTCCAGCTCAACAACTTCTTTCCAGGCAAACAAGAACTACGTTATCTATTACTACCTTTCTACTAAAGCCTAAAGCCAAGAATAACACTATTAAGGCTCAATTACTTAAGCAGCGTTCTATCCACAAGTCATCATACGACAAGTCAAGTAAACTTCTTTCTCCATTAAGGGAAGGTGACACAGTCAGTCTTCAAACAGAAAAAGGTTTCGACTGTATACGACAAGTTATTGGCAAATGTCCTGAACCAAGATCCTACGTTATAGACTCGGAAGGTACGCAGTACAGGCAAAACTGTAAACATTTGTTACCTGTACCAGAATCATCATCACAACATTGTTGTAGTGACTCAGAATGTAAATCTCAGATTGAACCAAATGTTGTTTCCATCCCAGAGGGTGTTGCTACCTCTGATTCCATTCCTGAAAATGTTCCAAGTAAATCACGAGATTGAACATTTTTCAGAGACCATTCCAATAGTTAAGCCCAGTTCCCAATTTTAAGTCACACGTTATGGACAAGTATCTAAGCCCAGTGTGAAATATGCAGTAACATGGACTTGTACATGTATTACACTTTGTATAAATGCATACTATATGTACTTCATTTTGTACAAATACATGACTAATAACCGTCTGTTATATCTGCATTCCCAAAAAGTTTTGTTTTCAAGAGGGAGGATGTAAATTAGAGAGCACGTGCTATGTGCTGTATCTTTAAGAAGCACTTCAAAGACTGAGTGTGCATGCATAACTGTTAAGCACGTGCCATTTTGAGATTGCAACCAGAGAGTAAGCATGTATGATTACAGCAGTTAATTTGTATATAAGTTACTTAAGTTAAAGTCAGTAAACTTCTATTGTGATGTGTTTGTATAAAATAAAGCTGCCTGAACAGAACCCACAAATACTCTTCTATTGTGTCCAAAGTAGGAGAGCGACAATGGCCCTACCAGTGACCCAGAAAACTATAGATCCATTAGCCTGACTAATATGATTTGCAAAGCCACATAACCCATTATACCAGACCTCAAAAAACTATCAGAGTGTATATCATGATAGACACACACAAGTTTGGTTTTATTAAGAACAGACCTTGCCTATTCAGTTTAGTGAACCTCTTGGAGAAGGTCACATAGGTTTGACAGTTGTCATTCTGTTTCCATACCTTATTTGGATCTAGCCAAAGCTTTTGAAAATGTACCCCATAACTGCATTATAAGCAAACCAAGTACTTTAAAAGTAGATCTATTAAAGGTGAGGTGGATAGCCAAATGGTTTAATGACAGAACCCCCACAGTTAAGAGGGCAGGTACCTCATTAGAAAGTAGTGGTGTGTCTCAGGCCGTAATACTGCGATCCCTCATTTTCTACACCTACTTTTCTGATCTCCAGACTGGAAATCAGGTACGTTGGTTAAGTATGCAAATGACACCAAATTGGGCGGTACCCCTCAAAGGTTTTTGCCACCAAAGCATACACCTTTGTTAAAACATTAGGCACTAATGAATACCCAAATAGCAAAACTTTGTACTTGAAGTGATGACCACCAAGAACAAACTGGGGAAAAAAAACCCTGTAGGAGCCCTAAGCAATGTTCTGTCAAGAGGCAACCAACATGTCCAATGACATCATCCAGGTGCCTGCAGCATTAGGCGAATTAACACCAGGAAAGTCACCCTCTGGAATAAGCAGCATTGGATGCGCTGCTGAAAGTCAAGGAAGACCAAACAGCAAAGAAACAGTCTCTCTCCCTTTTGGAACTAGCAGTAGGAATAGAACTCAACTGTCGTATTTTGAATGAGGGAGAGCCTGCATGACCCTTTTCAATACTAGAGATGGGACCTGACCCAAGGACTCCGTTGAGACAGGTGTGCCCAACCTGACCATGTCCAGCACATAATGTATTCTTAAAGATAGGTCTCCAAACCAGGAAGAACTCAAAGGCCACTATTACTCCACTGACAACACCAACTGTAGTCAACAATACTATGGCTGGTCCAGTGGAGTTATCACTTTGGACAAACTAGCCAGCACAGAACCTTGATAACATTTGACAGCCTACTTCAGGCAGCATGAAGGAATCTTCCCCTTTTAGTACTGACTAGGTAAGGAAAAGCAACAGGAAGGAGATGCAAGGGGGATTTTAAAACTCCTCTTCCTCCTCTGTGTGTTTATTTCTTTGATCAACTCAGGACTGTATGGTGCTTACAGCATGGAACACATTCTTCACGGTGATGGTCTGAAGTGTGCCTCTTTTGGGCCACCTCAAGATTCAGTAAGGCTCCAGCTCCACTGGCAGAGAAGAATGAGGCCCGGACTGTGACTCACATTTGAATAGCCACTCAGGTACCTGCAGTAGCTGACATGAGGGAAGAAAGGAGCTATGGTTCACCAACACCCCTCTCATGGGGGAAGGGATGGGGTATATGCCCAGGTGCTCAGTCCCACTGTAGAATCCTCAGTGGAGACTGTAGATCCCACAACATAGCTGGCTTTGTGAGGGGGGGAGCTTCGGCAATCTACAGCAGTTATGTAAATTGTGAAAGTGACACTCTTACTGATGCTCACCGCATTTTGAATCTTAAGCTGGTAGTGAGGACTAGCAGTGGGGTTAGGGTCTTGTTAAGAAAAAGCATTTTTTTATTCAAAATGCATCTGGACTGGAATCCATCACAATTTAAATGGAGTCTGCCATGCACAATTATATTAAGTTCTACATCTTACTGACACATTGCAGTTCCAGTATTCATTGTTTAGTTCAGTTAAGACAAAACTAGTTTAATTTTTATGGTCATGAGATGTAACACAAGGCACACGAATGTACTGTCAGCAGTAAACGTGCTGCTATGAAATGTTTCTTTCCCAGTTACATTTAAGATTTCACGATATTTGATTCAGCTACATACTGTTCATTCTTCATTATAAATATTAGAGCTTTTCTTTTGTTCTGGGAGGTCCAGGCAGATTTACATGGTCACCCACAATAAAGATCTGTTTCTCTGAATACTAAGCATTGTGCACTTTTACCTTAACAGCCTTAAAGTACATCACTGCCCCTCCTCCATCGATAGACAACAAATTTGCTTGGCTCCTGACCCTCAGAAAAACAAATGGGTAACTGAGCACTCACCCAACAGAAGAAGGAAGGGGTAAAGGCATGAACAGAGTGTTAGTGGGAGGCCAGGAGAGTCTAGTGGTCAAAAAGGAAGGAATAAAATGATTATATACAAAAAAAAAAGAAAAAAACACCTCACCAATGCAGAAAACCAGTACAAGTCTAAGGTCTCTCTCTCTCTCTGAAGATAAGCCTAGGACCTGAAAGGCTAGTTTAACAATAGCAGTAGAGTTATCTCTCCAGAAGGGCTATGCTTTGGTCTACCCTCCAAGTTTAGGTCTTTGTGAAGGTACTTTGGTCGACGCCTGGGGCTGCACATCAGTCCTTCCCAGTGATTCCCACACAGGAAATGTTCAACTACCTGCATTCTTCTGGTGGCAAGACAGGCCAGCAGAATCTCTCTTTAATATGTTGCTGGAAATGAACCCATGAGACCCTCACATTCTGCTCTTCTTCAGGACAGTAGTGCTAAGTATTATAAAGAAAATCAGACTGAGGGAGAAAGAACAAAATGCATATCCTAAAATGGGGTGTATGAGACCGTTAACAACAGGGACAAGACCAACTGGGAAGGAATATGGAGGAAAATGAAAACGAAGCAAAAATAAGTAATAAATGTCATATGCACTACAATAGTGATCACCCTCACTAACCAAAGAAAGGAATCATTAAAGGTCAATTGATTAGGGCACCAAGGATGTGCAGTGAAGAAATTGTTTGCATGGAAGAAATTTATTTGATTAAGGATATGTTCAGAGAGGTTATCCTAACTCCCTTATTGAAAACTGGATAGTAGAGGTAGTGGAAGGTAGAAAAGAGAAATTTAAACCTATTCCAGGTTCTGGTAGTTCTACTGTTAGCTTGCGTGCATACATTTTCTCCTCTGTCAGAAGAAGTAGAAAACAATGAAGAATTAACATCTTGACAAATTCACATATTGACACATTTATTTCACCCACTCCAATATTTATTAGGAAAAGAGATGTTAATTTAAGAGAAATGATTGAAAGACACAGACTAATAGGTCAAAACACCAACAAAAAAAACAGGCACATATAAATGTGTTTTTTGTGGTCAGTGTTCTTATATGATTAATAAGAAAGAACTTTGACACCAAGCAATGTACATTTGAAAGTCAGAGGACATTATAAGTATAGTAGTAAGGGAGTAATTTACGTTGTTACCTGTGAACACTGTTATATAGGAAAGACAGAGAGACCCATTAGGAAATGAGTTTATGAACATGCTTATATACACAAGGAAAGGAGACCAGTGCTCCATATAAACATCAAAAAGAATGTGCAAACAGTAAGTTCAAATTTTATGCAGTCGAACAGCAAGCACAAGATCCTAGAGGCCAAATTAGAATATAAAGAACCCTGGGAGGCCAAATAAGAATATAAAGAAGTTTCTTGGCAAATGAAATTAGATGCAGCTAAAAGCCAGGGTCTAAATGAGAATATCAACATCAATAGTGTTTTATGGTTGAGGGCGGCTAAAATGTAAATCCTCCCTTACTTCCTGACAGTTACAATTAGGTTAGGAACTTTCGTAGATCTCCCAAGTTTGAATAAAAAATAATATTCATGTTCAACGTTTTTATACATGTTTATTTCTGTATTTTTTGCACTTTTTGCAATGTTATAACTTATATGACAAGTTTTTATACTATTTTAAAGAATCATACATTTATTTATATAATATAACATGACATTCATGTAAATTCTTTTATTTGAATCTGAAGGGTTAACTTGGAGGTTGTGCTTATGAAAAATGTGACTGGTTGTGCAATTTGGCATACTGTTTTAAAAGTGCTTTTACTTTGTTTTAAATTTGTTCTTGGGAAGCTCGGGAGATTCCTGGGTGAAAGCACTTAACTGGTTTTACGCATTTGGGTATTAAAAGGATTCAACTAGTGTTTGTGGTGCTTACTGTTAGTTTCTTTTGGATTTACTACTTGCTGGCATATTCCTAATAAAAGTCATGCAAATTTAGTGGTTGAAAAAAAAATACTTCCAAATGATAAAAAATAATGAAAAAGTAAATATGTAAAGTCAGTAAGTATACAGTTATAATATGATATTGATGATGTTTTTGGATACTTGCTGTTTGATAAATTATTAGATCAATCAAGCTGTGTTCAAAAAAAGATAAAGATCTAAACTGCAAGAGGGTTGAGAAAACCGAAGCTACTTATGCTTATGTAGTCAGTATATGATGTAAAAGCACAAGTAACAGACATTCACTGAGCTCAGGATCTCCAATGAAAACTGCTAAATGGAGACTGGTGGAGAGGAAGAATACAACAAAGGACCCATCAAGAAATCTCAAAACTTTACACCTACAGACCTACACAGATGACATACCATAGCCAAGTGCCTTTCATTCTATGTTGAAATTTACTGCAAAATCCAAAACAAGACAGCCACATACTAAGATATCTCTATTTGTAATGGAGAATACTCATTTCTAGACCTCAGGTGATGGAAACCTCATCTGCAAAAGCAACTTTTCCAGAATACTCAGCTGAAGGGTGAAAGGGTGAAAGAATGAAAACAAGCTTAAGATGCACTAGAATAGGATTTCACTAGGACAGTGCTTTGATGAACAGTGTCAGTGAGGAAGTGGTGCCTGTAGTCGAACTGAAAGAAAACTAGCAGTAACAATGATGACAGTAGGACGTAGGGGTTCCAATGGTATGCTGAAGGTGTACAAATGCAATCAGAAATTTCACATGTATTAGACAGCCACTTATGATAGGATTATTTAGACATAAGCATGAGTGTAATGTGGCTTATGCTAAAATATAAAACATGAGAATGCTAACCTGGTTCATCAGAGCCATCACCACAGTCACAATAGTCATCATTGACTCGGTCAAAGGAAATAGTTTTAGACCTATCCAGGCACATAAAAGGCTTTGACCCATCATAAATGTGATGATCTGTAAAGAAAATGTGTAGTTACTGTTAAAGAATCTGTGCATAAGCTTTCAATGCTAACTATTTAAAATTAGTCAATAATAGTACAAGATAAACATTTACAAGATAGAAATTTTAAGCCAGTCACCTGCAGAATGCACAAATATAAACGAACAGCATGAATACTTTGATAAAAGTATGCGAAAAGTTGTTTCTAGGTTTCCGTATATGTTTTTTAAT
>NC_056744.1:1308032433-1308102662 GCF_019279795.1 Protopterus annectens
TACTTTTAGTGCAGGAACAAGATTCAATTTCAGCATTGTCTGACATGTTTTTATTGAAACTTTACAAGATTTTATTCTTGTAGAATCTTAGGACATTTGCATATCAGTGGGTTTGTTTCCAAGATGCAACTGTCCAAAGCAATGCTGTCCTGTGAAATGAGGGAAACTGTCTTACAAGTGTATGAGTGCATGCACTAATAAGCAACACTACTGCTGACCATATGAAATGTAATTACCAATGAAGGGAAAAAACAGGTAGCAACAAGCATGCCTAGGCTGGGATAATTATTCCACTAAGTTTTACCAAAGACAAGCACATACTAAAGATGTAACTTCAGTGTTGCAAAGGCTGCAGATCTGACTCTTGACTGGCTAGCATCTCTGGCTGAGGCTAAGTCAGTCACTCAGCTAATCTAATAGCCTATGGGTGGAGGAAGGAAAATACAAGGGACAGAATGTTAGCACATAACCATCCCCCACTGAAGTTTGTGAAAGCTGTCCTGCAATATGCTAATAAGCAACTCTGAAAATCCTGCCCCTGTGTGAACATGTGACTTACACCGCCCTAAAAGGTAAACAAAGTGCTCTAGTAAGCAACAGATTTTAGAAACGAGATAGTGCCCCTTTAATGGTAAAGACGTACAACACCACAGTTATGTGGTACATAAACAAGCATGGGGGGTACACATTCTTACCCCCTCTACAGACTAGCCATGGCATTGTGGAACACAGCCCTGAGCTACAAAGTGCATCTACTAAGTTCAATTCCTGCCAGGAAAACTAAATACACTGGCAGACGAACTAAGCAGAAACCTCATGGACCCACATGAGTGGAAACTGGAACCAATGATTTTCAACATGTTGACAAGCAAATGGGGGAGCCCAGATATAGACCTGTTTGCCTTCCCCCAGAACTATCAGTTGGACAAATTTTGCACAAGGACTCCCCACAAACAAGCTTGGAAAGTGGATGCTCTGTCCTACAGCTGGAAAAAAACATCAATTTATGCCTTTCCTCCTCGGCCTCTGTCCTCCAAAGTATTACTAAAGATCAAACAAGACAAACCAAGGACAATTTTGATTGCACCAGACTGGGCATGCCAACACTGGTCCCCCCTCTAGCGCATTCTGTCACTGTTGGCCCCATGGCACCTGCCTCAGACTCCTACCCTGTTGTCTCAGTAGGAAAAACAGGTTCTGCACCCTCAGCTTCAAACACTGAACCTAGCAGCCTGGCTAATTACATAATCTCTCCTTTTCCATCCCTCAGTAAACCAGTGATGGACATCATTTTAGAGGCAAGGAGGCCTAGTACTAGAAAATCTTATGCTGAAGAATGGAAAAGATTCTGTGCCTGGAACCAATCTCAAGGGATGAGCACAGCAGTGCCCAATTTACCTCAGATTTTACAATACTTAACTGAGATGTTTCACAAGGGCATGTCCTTCTCCTCTATGAAAATTCACGCATCTGCCATTTCAGCTCATTATAACACAGAACCTCCCCTCTTCTCTCATCCACTGCTCAAGCAGTTCCTCAGAGGGGCCAAAACCTTACGGCCACCCAGGAGAGCTCCAACTCCAGCCTGGGACCTTAACTTTGTATTGGAGAAACTCACTCCTTCCCCTTTTGAGCCTGCTGCTACTGCAGACTTAAAATTCCTTTCTTGGAAAACAGCTTTCCATTTAGCAATCACTTCAGCAAGAAGGGTATCTGAATTACAGGCCTTAATGGTAGTGGAGCCTTTCATCATCTTTCATGCGGACAGGTTGTCCTTCAGGACCAATCCCTCCTTCATGCCCAAGGTGGTATCCAGTGTGGACCTTAATCAGTCCATTCATTTGCCAACCTTCTTTCCTAATCCACGGAACAAAGGGGAACGGGTACTGCACTCATTAGATGTGCACAGACAACTTAGATTCTACTTGGACAGGACTAAACCTCAAAGGAAATCTGAACAACTTCTGGTGGCATTTGCTGCAGGGGCAGAGGGAAAGGCTTTTTCAAAGCAAACCATTTCCAAATGGATAGGCCATTTGCATTCATTTCTGCTACAAGCACCATGGAAAACCTATCCCACAGGGGATCAGACTCCACTCAAGCAGGGCTGCTTCTACCTCTACAGCCTTTCTCAGAGGCATCCCTACCTGGCACATCCTAGAAGCTGCTACCTGGAGTTCTGTACATACTTTCACCAAGCATTACCATCTGCCAATTTTCTCTAAATCCAGAGCTGGCTTTGCCACTGCAGTCTTGCAGGGCCTTATAGCTAGTCCTAATGCTATCTAAATTCCTCCTCCCATCCTTAGCTTCGGGAATCTACCCAAATTTGATGACTGCAATAGTAAAACACGAAGAACATAGTGCAGTTGTGTACACTTACCATAAATGTAGATGTTCGAGTGTATTCACTGTTGCAGTCCTGGTTACCCTCACTCCAGCCCCCTTACCTTTTTTGGCTGTACCTCTACTCTCCTTTACTATGCTCAAAAGCTTTTTGGTGTATTTGATTTTTGTTGGAGGTATAACCTTGTATATTTATAGATTTTATGGCTTCCCATTAGGGGGGCACCTGACATCTGGGGCAAGAAAAACTGATGTAATGGCGTCTGCTGTTTTATACCACTGACGACCTGACGTCACAGAAGAAGGGACGTCAAACGACGCAGGACCCATGACTTTGTTCATCAGACCGACTGAGGGCTACTGCAAGCAGATAACCCAAATGTGATGACTGCAACAGTGAATACACTTGAAGATCTACATTTATGGTAAGTGTACACAACTGTACTGTTCCTGGATGACATATGTATTTTATGGACAGCTTCCTTAGATAAGCAACAGGAATTTATTCGTTTTTTTGGAAACACAGCTAACTTTTTAATTTATTCATAAGTTTTCCTATGAAAAACTTCAGTACCTAGACATAGAAAGATATAAAATGAACAATAGATTTAATTCTAAGATTTTTAGGAAGGATACATTGTCAGACTCATATCCTCATTTTCAAAGTGCACACCCATTCCACTGTAAAAGAAATATTATTAAGGGACAATATGTGCGTGCTACAAGGATGACCTCAGCAGAAATGGATTTTGAAAGAGTGTAACTTAGATGTTTTATTCAAAGAAAGGGGTTACCCATGACAGTGATATAAGATGTTAAGAAAGAAGTCAAAGAAGGGAGAAAGGAAAGGTTTAGAACCATCCTAGGAGAATCCATAGCATGTGAAGCCGTAGAAATGAGAACTTGTCAAAAAGAAAATTTTAGTAATGCATTCACAATGGAGTGCAAATTCAATTAGAAAAGTCATAGGTTCATAGGTTCATACTAGGCTATCTGCCCTAGGGCATTTATAAGCCTAGCCAGAGTGTGTTTGGCTTTCGCCACCCATTTTAAATTAATTTTGCTATGCCTTTTTTTAAGGTTAGTATACTGTGCCTCAGTCTAACAGTGACACAGAAGTGATAGTCGGGGTAAACCTACGATCTCCCATCCACTCATCAAGATTCCTCTTGAAGAGAGTCAATGTGGGACTCTGCCTAACCTGGACTGGGATTTTATTCCAGAGTGAAGGGAGCCTCTGGGTTATGAATCTGTCCCTCCAGCATGTCCTATTTATTTCAGTGCTGAGGTTCAAGTCTCTCGAGCGCGTAGCTCGATGGGATTTGGATTTTCTGAGGTGCAGCATGTCCATTAATTCGGGTTGGACATGGCTTTATACGCCAGGCACAGATCGCCTCTGAGCAGGCAGTATGCCACTGAGTAGAGCTGGAGTTTCTTTAACCGGGCAGCATATGGCATCTGTTTGAGCCCTTTGATCCTCTTGGTGAGGTACTTTTGGGGTCTTTCCAGTTGCTGCAGGTGTCTGGTAAGGTACATCCCAAAAGGGGCATTGTACTCAATTATGGGCCTGATGAGGGATGAGTAAAGAGGCACGATGACCTCCCTGATCTAGATGTGAATCCCTTCATGATTAGGTGGGCTATAAAAAATGTTTTTCTAACCACTTTGGCCACGTGGTTGTCAAATGAGAGATTGCTATCAACTTGGGTCCCCAGGTCCCTAATGACTTCTTCTGTACTTAATGGATTACCACCTATGTGGTAATTTGTGGGCACTTTGTTTTTGCCAAAGGGGATGACTATACACCTTTTGGCATTTAGCTTGAGGCCATGGCTCTGGCACCAGTTGTCTGTTTCCATGAGGCCCTTTTGGAGGATGCTTGTGTCGGCTGGAGAGTTGATTATGGCGCCCAGTTTGCAGTCATCTGCGAACTTGGTCAGCCACAGTCCTTCCGTGTTGGCCTGTACCGCCGAGAAATATATACCGAACAAGAGAGGTCCCAGGACTGAGCCTTGTGGGACGCCACTTGTAACTGGTTTGGAGTCTGACATGGCTCCAGCAATTCTAACCATGTGGGTTCTGTCCTTGAGCCAGTTTGCAACCCATCTAGTGACATAGGGGTTTATATTTAAGCTGGTGAGCTTAACTATAATGCCCGAGTGGGGTATTGTATCGAAGGCTTTTGCTAGGTCCAGGTAGGCTGTGTGGACCACCTTCCCCTCGTCAATGGCCTTGGTGACTGTTTCAAAGAAATCGACAAGGTTTAAGAGGCAGGATCTGCCCTTAACAAAGCCAAACTGGGTAGGATCCAGTGTCTGTAGGTCCCCAATATCTTTATTTATCTGGTCCATGAAGATCCTTTCCATAGCTTTGCAGACCAAGCTAGTCAGGCTTATGGGGCGATAGTTTCCAGGATCCGTTGAGGCACCACCTTTGTGGAGAGGGACCACTGTTGCTGTACGCCACTCTTTGGGTACATATCCTGTAGTAAGGCTAAGATTGAACAGTAGTTTTATGTTTGGGTTTAGCTCTTCTTGGAGTTCAAGTAGGACGCAGCCCGGGACACCATCTGGTCCCATTGATGCTGTGTTTTTTGCTTTGGAGAGGGCGGCTCTTAGCTGAGCATCTGAGATGTCAGGGGGGCAGCACTCTGTTGGGATAGATATTTGCCCTTTTGGTGGGGAGTGGGGGGAGAAGTTTGCACTGAACCTGTCAGCTAGGATGTTGGCAATGTCTGTGGGCTCGGTGTATTTTTTGTCATTTTGGACTAATTCTGAGCATATCTGGGAATTCCCACCCAGGTTCCTAACATAACTAAAGAAAGCCTTGTGATTATCCTTAGTGTCCTGTGCAATTTTTCTCTCGAAGCTGGCCTTAGACGATTTTATGAGTGCCCGTAGTTTTTTGCTAATACTGATCAGAGATGCCTTCCCTTTTTGGGATTTTGCTCTATCATGTAGTAGCTTCCTCCTTCTATTGTATAGTTTGTTTATGGCTGGGGTCCACCAGACAGGACGTCTGCCTTTGGAGGATTGGGTCTTGGTTTTATTTGGGATTGCATGATCCATGCATTCCTGAAGGTGTTCATAGAATGCGTTTATGAAGGATTCTGCAGTCTGGGCCGTATTTTCCACAGGCCTGGGGGCTTTGAAGGATTTCGCCTCGGTTTTGAGGCGTGTGAAAATTGCTTTAGAGAAGTTTTTCACTGTGGTTTTCTGGGCAGGGGTTGGGGTCGGGATGTGAATATCCAGTGAGATTAGTTTATGGTCTGATCTTACCAGTGAGGGATACACTTCTGGTCTGGAGCATAGTGTCCCCATGTTGGTGATGATCAGGTCCAGTATGTTTTCACCTCTTGTGGGAGTGGTAACAAGTTGTTCCATAGCATTTGAGTTTATAAATTCTAGGAACCTTTGGGCTAGGGTGTTGGAGCTAGAGTAATGCTCCCAGTCTATGTTTGGGTAGTTGAAGTCGCCCAATATAATGGTGTTTGGAGAGACCTTCATATTTTCCAGTATTTTCAGGAAGGCCAAGTGGGGTTCCTGGTTTGGGAGGGTGGTCTGTAGCAGGCTATAAACTGGAAGGCAGTTTTACCCACAGTTAGTTGCACATGGATAGTCTCTGATGCTTCGTGCTGTGCACCAATCTGGAGGTGTGGGTATCTTTGACGAATATTGATACTCCCCCTCCTTTTGTGGTTCGGTCCAAGTTTTGGGGCCGAAAAGCATGGTATGAGGTATAACCTGGTAGTGCTGGGGTGCTCTCGGGAGCCTTGAACCAGGTTTCTGTTACTGCACAGATATCGATGTTCTCCATGCTAAGGAGAGTTTCGAAAAGTGCATCTTGAGGTTTAGACTTCTGGCGTTGAGTAGCATTACTCTTAGTTTCTTATCCCTTGTGATACCTATGGAGGTGGGTTTGTCTTTGAGCCTTGCCTAAAAAGGCGCTATGGGGTAGCAAGAGCCTTTGCCAATATCCAAAGCCCAGGAGTGACAGGTGCAAGCCGTCCCTAGTGAAGCATCGTGGCTTGTCGAGCATGTCATCCCAGGCTGACAGGCATTGGATCCTCTTTGAATGACACCAACACTTAAGCCAGTTGTTGAAATTGATCATCTTGTCTTCATATTGTGGCATCATTCTTGGTGAGGGTAAGATGCTACTCAAGGACAGGGTCATACCGGCCTGGGCTACATGCTCAGAGAGCTCCTCTATGTCTCTTTTCATGTAGTCCAGGGAGGTGCGATCTCAGGTCATTCACACCAGCATGGACAATGACTGAGTCATATTTGTACTTGCCTTGGAGTGACCTGAGTGCTTGTGTTATGTGGCGGATCTTAGCGCCCGACAGGCAGCTCACCGTGACCTTCTCCTTGTTCAGCCTGGTGAGCGGGACGTCAGTGTGCCTGACGATAGAGTCACCTATTACAAGTGTATCAGGTGTGTTGTTTAGCCTTAAGGGCTGTGACTGTTCGGCACACTGGCTTTGTGAGCTATGTGTTGCACGTATTTTGTTTTGGGGTAGCGGTTGCCTGGGTGTCTGTTTTGGAGGTCTCTGCTGCTTAGGCAGATTTTTATTTAGAGCCTCCGAGTATGTTTTTGTGTGTTTATGTGTTTGGTTTGTTGTCGTGGTAGGTCTATGTGAGACTGGAATTGTAGTGAGTGTGGTTTCCTTCTCATCCTGACTGGTTACGCCAATACTGAGTTGAGAGAGCTTAGCCTCCAGTTTGGCTATATGTTTGCATCTCTCACATGTGTTGGAATTTGTTGGGAGGAGGAGAGGGTTGTTTGTGTACATGAGGCAGTTGTAACATTGCCTCAAGATTCCCAGATTCACCAGCTGGACCGGAGAGGAGATTGACAACTGACCTTTGGACATGCTAGAATAGTATTGGGAATTCTTTTATAATTGAAAAAAAGGGGCAATGGGGAACAAGGTACTCAAGGGGAGTTTGTGAGGGTGTAGTGCTTTTAATTTTTTAGAGCTGACTTATATAATTGCTTTAGTGAGCAAGTGCCAGGTAACTTAAATGCAATGTGTTACAGGTAACTTAAATGAAAAAACGACAAACAGTAACTTTCTTTCAAGTGAAACAAGGAAATAAGTACAGTAAGCAATGCAGATATCACTAGGGATCCACAGAAGTGCTAAAATGAATGGGGAAAGGTTTGTGGGGTTGACAGATGTAGGTGACATTCCCAAAGAACCTGTTAGTCATTTATAGGAAGGAACAGAATTTAAAATGTTTATTGGAACAGGATGGTAGACATGGTAATATGGTTAGGAAAAAGAAAGGAAGATTTAAATGTGGCCATTGTTCAAAATGTAAATATATAGTGAACAAAGAAAATGTTTTCCTAGCTTATAGAAATAAGTGGCTAGAAGGAACGGGATTCTCAAGTTGTAATTCTTTTGGTTTAGTTTATCTGGTGATTTGTGAAGAATGAGTCTTTCTATGTGGGGAAGACAGAGCGAAAACTGAAAAAAAAGAGCTTATAAACATCACTGTGATTTTCAAACAAAAAAAAAATACCACCATATTTAAACATCTAAAAGAATGTAAGAATGCAAGTATTTTTTTATTTTTTGTCCTAGAAGTTAAAAATGACCTAAGAGGGGGGTCTTTGGGAGGAGAAAATAGATTATAGGGAACTATGGTGGCAGATAACACTGCAAGCTAATGTTCCCCCTGGTCTTAATGAAAACATCACTATAGCCTCTTTTTTTTTTAAAACATGTAATACTGAAACAATGTTTTTTTTCTTTAGGAGATGTTTATAAAATGTATATTTATGGTTTGCACAAGAACTAATAATACAGGTGGTTTAGTGGGAGAATTTTTGCCACCACCCAGGAGGCCCGGGTTCGATTCCTAGCCAATGCACCAATATGTTTTAATGGCTGTTATAAAAGACCTGGTGTGCACATAATATGACTTACTTGCACTGGTTTCTAAAAACATTTAAACTTATGAGTATTTAATCAGAAATGTATTAAAATATGTATTTTTTTTTTTAGTAGTTTAAGGACAAATTAATGTTTGAAATAGTTTTAATTAGATAACTGATGGGATTATAAAAGAAAGGTAGTATGTGATACATTGCATCAGATGAAGTCTTTGTATTGAGGAAGAAAATGCAGTGATTTAAGTTAAGCATTTATGTGTTGTATATATTATTTTTTTTATTTATTTATCATTTGTTGACCGGGAAAGTCCGAAAAGGTTCCACAGAGCCTTTCAGCGGAGGCCCGTGGAGAAATGCTCCAGATGCATGTCTTTGGAATGTGGGAGGAAACCGGAGTACCCGGAGGAAACCCACGCGAACACAGGGAGAACATGCAAACTCCACACAGAAGGCACCCCAGCCGAGAATCGAACCGGAGAACCTCTCGCTGTGAGGTGACAATGTTAACCACTGCACCACTGTGCCGCCCATATTAAAGAATTGTTTTTCACTATTTGGTCATTGACTGCTGTTTCTCCTTCCTGGGTGCTATTTTGGACTTTGGTTACTGGTATTTGTATTTTGGCACCTTTTCCATTTTGGTTTTAGTATTAGATTGTACCACACCCCTTTTACTAGTTGAAGGTGTTGTAGTTGCCATGGTGTAGTGCCATGCTAGTTAAAGGGCTGCGTAATTAGGGAGTTACACACCACCCCAAGAAATCTTGTAATAGTAGGTTGCATTATTGTTTTAGGCAGTATTTTCATGCTTTTGTCCATAAGGTATATTTCTACCAAATTGTCTCTATTCACATTACTTTTTTCCCCTGTAGTGACTGAGATGTTTGTAAGTTGGGTAAAATTTTACATATGCAATGGTTTTAATTGAGGCCAGATAATATCAAATGTAGGGTCCCAAAAGAGATTTTTTCACTGTGTCAAGCCATGTTCAGATTAGTTTGTAATACCTAAGCATTTCAAAGTGATTAGCTCAAGAGCAGTGCTGAAAATGAACCTTTGCTTCTTGCTAAAAGCTCTACATGAAAAGATTTTGATCCATTTAAAAAACAGTTTTTGATTTGCTGATGTCTGTAAGATGAAAGTGCTAATCCAGTGAAGAAAACCAACTTCAATTTTTTTTTGAAATTTGTTAAAGCTGCTACTGGTTTAATAACTTTTTAAAGTTATCAAAATCTTTTCATGTAGAACTTCTAGGGAGAAACAAGAGTTCATTTTCAACAGAAACCCAACATTTTTCTCGAACTAATTCCTTTGGCCTTTGTTTTCTCTGTCATTCTGGTGGTGGCCTCTAGGTTTGTTCAGGTTGGTGTATCTTGATTTTGGTAGTTGCCACTTTTAGGTATAAGCCAATGACACAGCTCCCACAAAGTTTGTTGGCTTACAGAAACCATCCTTGCAACAAATTCAAATTCTTAATTGATGTACCATTTCCGAGTGATCCGGGATCTGTTGGTGCAGCTCCAAGTCTAGATCTCACGCAAGCTGTAAACAATTTAATTGTTATTCCAGTGGTTTGGAAGTATTGTATGTATTTTCCTCGAAAATCCTCTCTAAAATTCTAGGCCACCTTCTAGAGCTTTCTCTCATTGGCACTCCAGGCCGGTGTTGGTGGCTTCCTCTTCCCGATCCACCTGTAGCCTTAAAGAAGCAGAGATGGACAGGATGATGCAGAGGTTCATCCGCACCCAGATCCAGATGGGAGTCTTGCCAAGCCCCCTCTCCCAACGGAGCGGGGAGCTCACAGCCTTTATTCACCCCTATAACTCCTTCTCCGATCTGACCATTGGTTTTGGAGTCTTTGGATCCGAGGAGACTCTGAGTCGGGGGGGCAGTGTCGACGGTACCTGTTATCTCGACGCCGGCCATTGCCTTGAGTGTGTCGGATCTGACCGGCTCGAATCCAAGCTCTCGGAGCCGTAGTCTTGGCGTCAGATCCGAGGGAGTACTGTCGGCTCCGAGTTTGTTGGAGCACAGTCTGCCCCTTAGCATCATGGTTCCTGCAGTCTTGGCTCCGACTCCCCTGTCAGATCCGAGGGGGGGTGGCTCCTTTGCTTGTTTCTCAGGATGTATGCTCTCCTTTGGCATTTGATGTGGTGGAGAGGGTTCTCTCGAATGTGTCAAGACCCCTGACCATCTCGTCTTCGGACTCCTCCCCTACTCCCTCGGTTCTGGGTACAGCCCCTATCTTCCTGTCCTCTCAGGGACACCCTGTGCTCACTTTGGCTCAGAGAGCTCCCACTCGAGAGCAACAATAAGTTTGCGAATCCCCCCAGAGAGTCCCACTGAGGAGGCTCCTCGCAAACAGACTTGCAAAAAGAGGCACCTGGACTCCTCCCCATAGTCCCTCACGGATGACACTGACTTGGAGGAGGAGGAAGGTTCCCCCAGATCAACCCCCCCCGATGATGTCTCCTTTGGCGACATCATGGAACTCCTTCGTCAAAGGGTGGCCCAAAAAAACAACTTTGGATGAGTCAGTGTTCCTAGAGGCATTCAGCATGGGCCCATCTGCCTCCTGGGTGTCCCCACCCGCAGACCCTCTTTTGGACCTTATAATATCTCGGGCATGGAAGGAACCGGACACCATGGAGCCTATTCCCAAGCGTCCAGACAAGATATTTAGTCCCCCACCAGATAGGACTAGCTGGAGTAAGGGGTCCCCCGTAGGCACTATGGCGGTGGCAGCCGCCACCAAGAAAGAGCTAGCGCAGGAGAGCTCTATGGTCCATCCTCCTGACCGGGAGTCGAGGACTATGGACCATTTGGGGAAGTGGGTGTATGCTTCAGCAACCTTTACCATAAGGGCACAGAATTATATGATGCATGTCATCTGTCTACAGTGTAACCTAGTCAAGGAAGTCGCTGAGTCGCCCCTGGAGTACATGTCGGCGGAGGGCAAGAAGACGTTCTCCGTGCATATGACCACTCTGAAAGCGGTAGCGAGCACGTCCATGTGCTTCCTTTCCTATGCTACAGAAGCAGCTACCAGGGTGGCCGGTTCCAGCATTGCCATGAGGCGCCATGCCTGGCTCCGGCTTTGTCAATTCTAAGAATCATTTGCAAATGCCCCCTATGATGGTTCTTCCCTGTTTGGGAAGTCTGTCCGTGAGAGAATGGTCCAGAGTGAGAAGGTCGTGAAGAGACTGTCTGCCATCGGGATCCACTTCTCCGCCCCTGAAAGATCCTTCTCTAGGAATCGGTAAGGGACAAGGAAGATGTGGTTCCGGAAATCTCAGTTCTCCTGGGATACTCGGGACTCATCTTCCCCCAGAGGCAGAGGGGGTGTTGTGATAGATGCCGGCCCAGAAGCAGAGGGAGTCCGAGAAACTTCGGGTCTCGAGAGCCATTCTCGGACAGGCCCGTACAGCAGCCCTGAGGGGCTGCCTGACTGCTCGTCCCTGGAGGCAATCGCGGGTTGTCTTTTGCTACAGCGGAGTTGGAGTCCGTAACAACAGACCCTTGGGTGTTGCAAATCATATCCAGAGGTTATTCCATTCCGTTCGTAGATCCACCTCTCCCACCAAAACACCTCCCAGACATTTCACCCACGCAAAGGGAGGTAGCAGAACTAGAAATAGACAATAGGTGCCTCACAGCAGCAGGAGCTATTTTGAGCTTCCTAATCTTCATAGGTGCCTCATAGCAGCAGGAGCTATTTTGAAACCTTCTTTCCCCTTCATGCTGCTGAGCATCTGCTGCTCTGTGTAAGCAGCCTGCATTTAAAGTGGAACCTGTGTGTTGAGAGACAGCCTTACAAGACTATCTGCAAATATATAGAGCTGAGTATATTTTTCTGTATTATTCTGTATTATAGAGCTAAATTGTTGCTTAGATATCTGTTGTCTTACTCTTCTGCAAATATACAGAGATCAGTATATATTTTTTTGGTTTTATAATTTGCACTGCGATTCCTCACATCTCTGTTGAAACTCCCCCCCTCCCTGTTCTTGGTTGTAGTTTAAATTTGGTAGCTTTTGCAGTGCCCGCCCCACTGTAGATTTGATCTAGGACACTCCCCCAGTCCCATCTCTTTACCGCATTCTACCTAATAAACCCTTTCTGCACTTGCTTTTAGTCCTTTTTTAATTTAATTACATTTTTTCAAACTATGTGTGGACTAATATTGCTACATACTCAAGTGTGCCAGCTTGCACTGCATGTGAATTGTTTTTACTACTGTTTTGCTACTTTTCTGAAAAAAAAAAAAAAAAAAAATTGTAAGCCTGTTTCCTACCTTTCCTGTAATTAGTGTTCCAGATACAGATTTGCTGTATCCAGGACTATTTGTAACTTCTGAGCCCCCCAAGCCTTTCTGTGTTGGAGGGAAGCCTTCTAGCTTATCAGTGGGAGTGGTAAGCACTAGGTAACCTGTCTACCACATAAGGAGTGGTTCTGGCCCAGAATTTGTAGTTATTGGCCGTTTGGGCGGTCTTCCATCTCTCTCAATTTTCTGATTTGAAGGCCTGCATTTGCTCTTGTTTCTGTCCTGTAACTCCTGGACCCATCTCATTTGCTCACTCAATTTTTTTTTTTTTTTTTTTTTTATCTGCTTTTACTGTATTTGTGTTTCTTCCTACTTTATTTTGCTTTTGCGTCATCTTAAAAGTACTCAGTTGTATTTATTACTGCTTGGTGTAACCCATTCTAAGCCTTTTAGTTTAAGCACTTGGGCTTCAGACCAGTTGTTTTACATTAAGAGGGTTTGTGGTCTGCACTGTAGTGGCAGAACAGGTAGCTTACATCCTTCTAAATTGGGAACTGCTAATTGAGGGCTCAGTGTCTGTTGTTCTAAAAGTGTATTAATTCTGGTTTAAGCACTTGGGCTTCAGGCCAGTTATTTTACATTAAAAGGGTTCGTGGTCTGCACTCTTGTGGGAGGAGAGGCTGGACTCTGCCCTTCTGAGCTGGGAATTTCTGGTTAAAGGCTTATAGTGCCTGCATATTTGAACTGTTTATTACTGAAATTGGTACACCTTGTTTGCTGTAGCATAGACTAGATCCAGGCCTGCTGAATCTAGCTTTGTTTGTATGCTTGTTGTTTGTTTGCTTGTTATTTCCTTGAAATGCTAATTCCACCCAAAACGCGGCTTTTCAGCACTTCTGTGGATCCCTAGTGATATCTGCATTGCTTACTGTACTTATTTCCTTGTTTCACTTGAAAGAAAGTTACTGTTTTTCGTTTTTGCATTTAAGTTACCTGTAACACATTGCATTTGTTACCTGGCACTTACTCACTAAAGCAGTTATATAAGTCAGCACTAAAAAATTAAAAGCACTACACCCTCACAAACTCCCATTGAGTACCTTGTTCCCCATTGGCCCTTTTTTTCAATTATAAAGGAATTCCCAATACTATTCTAGCATGTCCAAAGTTCAGTTGTCAATCTCCTCTCCGGTCCAGCTGGTGAATCTGGGAATCTTGAGGCAGTGTTACAACTGCCTCATGTACACAAACAACCCTCTCCTCCTCCCAACAAATTCCAACACATGTGAGAGATGCAACCATATAGCCATACTGGAGGCTAAGCTCTCTCAACTCAGTACTGGCGAAACCAGTCAGGAGGAGAAGGAAACCACACTCACTACAATTCCAGTCTCACATAGACCTACCACGACAGCAAACCAAACACACAAAAACATACTCGGAGGCTCTAAATAAAAATCTGCCTAAGCAGCAGAGACCTCCAAAGCAGACACCCAAGCAACCGCTACCCCAAAACAAAACACGTGCAACACATAGCTCACAAAGCCAGTGTGCCGAACAGTCACAGCCCTTAAGGCTAAACAACACACCTGATACACTTGTAATAGGTGGCTCTATCGTCAGGCACACTGACGTCCCGCTCGCCAGGCTGAACAAGGAGAAGGTCACGATGTGCTGCATGCCGGGCGCTAGGATCCGCCTCATAACCCAAGCACTCAGGTCACTCCAAGGCAAGTACAAATATGACTCCGTCATCGTCCATGCTGGTGTGAATGACCTGAGACGTACCTCCCTGGACTACATGAAAAGAGACATAGAGGAGCTCTCTGAGCATGTAGCCCAGGCCGGTATGACCCTGACCTTGAGTTACATCTTATCCTCACCAAGAATGATGCCACAATATGAAGACAAGATGATCAATTTCAACAATTGGCTTAAGTATTGGGGTCATTCAAAGGGGATCCAATGCCTGTCAGCCTGGGATGACATGCTCGACAAGCCACGATCCTTCACTAGGGACGGCTTGCACCTGTCACCCCTGGGCTTTCGGATATTGGCAAAGGCTCTTGCTACCCCCATAGTGCCTTTTTTAGGCAAGGCTCAAAAGACAAACCCACCTCCATAGGTATCACAAGGGATAAGAAACTAAGAGTAATGCTACTCAATGCCAGAAGTCTAAACCTCAAGAGGCACGCACTCGAAATTCTCCATAGCATGGAGAACATCGATATCTGTGCAGTAACAGAAACCTGGTTCAAGGCTCCTGAGAGCACCCCAGCACTACCAGATTATACCTCATACCATGCTTTTCGGCCCCAAAACTTGGGCCGAACCACAAAAGGAGGGGGAGTATCAGTATTCGTCAAAGATACCCACACTTCCAGGTTGGTGGCACAGCACGAAGCATCAGAGACTATCCATGTGCAACTAACAGTGGGTAAAACTGCCTTCCAGTTTATAGCCTGCTACAGACCACCCTCCCAAACCCAGGAACCCCACTCGGCCTTCCTGAGAACACTGGAAAATATGAAGGTCTCTCCAAACACCATTATATTGGGCGACTTCAACTACCCAAACATAGACTGGGAGCATTACTCTAGCTCCAACACCCTAGCCCAAAGGTTCCTAGAATTTATAAACTCAAATGCTATGGAACAACTTGTTACCACTCCTACAAGAGGGGAAAACATACTGGACCTGATCATCACCAACATGGGGACTCTATGCTCCAGACCAGAAGTGTATCCTTCACTGGTAAGATCAGACCATAAACTAATCTCACTGGATATTCACATCCCAACTCCACCCCCTGCCCTGAAAACCACAGAGAAAAACTTCTCTAAAGCAAATTTCACACTCCTCAAAACCGAGGTGGAATCCTTCAAAGCCTGTGGAAAATACGTCCCAGACCGCAGAATCCTTTATAAACACATTCTATGAACACCTTCAGGAATGCATGGATCATGCAATCCCAAATAAAACCAAGACCCAATCCTCCAAAGGCAGACGTCCTGTCTGGTGGACCCCAGCCATAAACAAACTCTACAATAGAAGGAGGAAGCTACTACATGATAGAGCAAAATCCCAAAAAGGGAAGGCATCTCTGATCAGTATTAGCAAAAAACTACGGGTACTCATAAAATCGTCTAAGGCCAGCTTCGAGAGAAAAATTGCACAGGACACTAAGGATAATCACAAGGCTTTCTTTAGTTATGTTAGGAACCTGGGTGGGAATTCCCAGATATGCTCAGAATTAGTCCAAAATGACAAAAAATACACCGAACCCACAGACATTGCCAACATCCTAGCTGACAGGTTCAGTGCAACCCCCCCCACCAAAAGGGCAAATATCTATCCCAGCAGAGTGCTGCCCCCCTGACGTCTCAGATGCTCAGGTAAGAGCTGCCCTCTCCAAAGCAAAAAACACAGCATCAATGGGACCAGACGGTGTCCCGGGCTGCGTCCTACATGAACTCCAAGAAGAGCTAAACCCAAACATAAAACTACTGTTCATTCTCAGCCTTACTACAGGATATGTACCCAAAAAGTGGCATACAGCAACAGTGGTCCCTCTCCTCAAAGGTGGTGCCTCAACGGATCCTGGAAACTATCACCCCATAAGCCTGACTAGCTTGGTCTGCAAAGCTATGGAAAGGATCATCATGGACCTCATAAATAAAGATATTAGGGACCTACAGACACTGGATCCTACCCAGTTCGGCTTTGTTAAGGGCAGATCCTGTCTCTTAAACCTCGTTGATTTCTTTGAAACAGTCACCAAGGCCATTGAGGGGAAGGTGGTCCACACAGCCTACCTGGACCTCGCAAAAGCCTTCGATACAATACCCCACTCGGGCGTTATAGATAAGCTCACCTGCTTAAATATAAACCCCTATGTCACTAGATGGGTTGCAAACTGGCTCAAGGACAGAACCCACATGGTTAGAATTGCTGGAGCCATGTCAGACTCCAAACCAGTTACAAGTGGCGTCCCACAAGGCTCAGTCCTGGGACCTCTCTTGTTCGGTATATATTTCTCGGAGGTACAGGCAACACGGAAGGACTGTGGCTGACCAAGTTCGCAGATGACTGCAAACTGGGCGCCATAATTGACTCTCCAGCCGACACAAGCATAAGTAATTAGGGACCTGGGGACCCAAGTTGATAGCAATCTCTCATTTGACAACCACGTGGCCAAAGTGGTTAGAAAAACTTTTTATATAGCCCACCTAATCATGAAGAGATTCACATCTAGATCAGGGGAGGTCATCGTGCCTCTTTACTCATCCCTCATCAGGCCCATAATTGAGTACAATGCCCCTTTTGGGATGTACCTTACCAGACACCTGCAGCAACTGGAAAGACCCCAAGAGGATCAAAGGGCTCAAACAGATGCCATATGCTGCCCGGTTAAAGAAACTCCAGCTCTACTCAGTGGCATACCGCCTGCTCAGAGGCGATCTGTGCCTAACGTATAGCCATGTCCAACCCGGAATTAATGGACATGCTGCACCTCAGAAAATACAAATCCCATCGAGCTACGCGCTCGAGAGACTTGAACCTCAGCACTGAAATAAATATGACATGCTGGAGGGACAGATTCATAACCCAGAGGCTCCCTTCACTCTGGAATAAAATCCCAGTCCAGGTTAGGCAGAGCTCCTCATTGACTCTCTTCAAGAGGAATCTTGATGAGTGGATGGGAGATCGTAGGTTTACCCCGGGTATCACTTCTGTGTAACTGTTAGACAGAGGCACACTATACTAACCTCGAAAAAGGGCATAGCAAAATTAATTTAAAATGGGTGGCGAAAGCCAAACACACTCTGGCTAGGCTTATAAATGCCCTAGGGCAGATAGCCTAGTATGAACCTATGAGTCATCCAACCTGGCCCCAAACCAATCCAGATTTGGCATTTATTCCAGGTTCTTTTAAGTGCCAAAGAAAACGGGGGACCTAAGAACATCTGCAACAGGTCAGTGTGGAGCGGGGAATTGTCTTTTAAACCAGAAGGGAACTTCCAGCAGAGCAAGCCCTTTGGTACATGTTTACGTTTCAAGCACTCACGAAAGTACATATCCTCATGATAAATTTTACAATACCTTGTAAGTAGGTCTTATATGAAGACAAACAATTCTCAATTTCCTGGGTTTGAACTACCCCTTCTTTCATATCTACTGCTTCACAATTTAACTAGCATTCAAGTAAAGATATACCTGTCCCATTTGAAGCTGTAGAAGTATTTAGGGCCATTAGACCATTTGCTTCATTTCTCCCACCAGCAGCCTGCATATTAAAATGTTCCTGTCCTGGTGGAATACCATACCTGGTGGAACCTGGAAGTTCCCTACTGGTCTAAAAGATAATTCCCCACTCCACATTGACCTGTTGCAGATGTTTGGCAGACATGGTTGTGAGTTGATGGAATACTGGTGCAGTACAATAACAAGGAAATGGAGCAGCTTTATGTAAGTTATTAAAAATTTGGATGAATCTATAATACAAGACAATATTTTTCAGCAGTATAGAATCCAATATGAAAAGATATTCTTGGATATAGATCGTATTTGCCATGACATTAGTCAAAGAAAATCGTGAATTGGAGAGAGATTGTCTTGACTATCTAAATGGAAGGGCATATCCAAAGCCCCCTGAGGACCAGCAGAGAACTGTTTTGTTTTCTGAGTCAGAAAGCCCAGAAGAACAACAGGGTTTGAATCAACCATCTGGACAACAGCCCTCTTTGGATTTCACCTCTGTACGGTGTTAGGAGAAGATTCGCAACAGGAAAGGGATTATTAACAGGACAGGGAACCAATTCTCGAACCATCAGCTGAGGACATTCTCTCATTCCAACGGGAGGAACCCATCGAATTGGTAGGTGGAGTTAATACTTTAAGAAGCATACAGAACTGCACTGGTAACTTTAATGTATATAATTATATTAGTTACAAAGTAATACAAGATCATGCTGAGTTATTTAGCAAAGGTTTGACCTTTGTGGTATCAAAATAAGCTAATTTACCCAGGTTATTGATTGATTTAAAGCTTTATATGTGAAAATAATTGAACCTGGTGCTTTTGTTTGAGTCAGTGCCCTTTATAAGTAATAGTTTAAGGATTCCTAGCACCGTTAATCCTGACCTTCATCCCACTTAAAAAAGTTAGAGGAATTTTGCAAATTGGATTTAGGAGCTGCTTTACATTGTCAGATGTCAATTTATCCATCGAATTTTTCTAGAAAACAGTGAACGTTAATGGAAGATATCAAAAAAGCTGGGACTCTGAGACTGATGCAATCTGATAAAGGTGGGGGTTTGATCATTATGGATCAAGTTGATTATAACCAAAGAATGTTACAACTTTTATATGGTGGCTCTTATACAGAGGCATCAGTTAATGAAGTAAATTTATCTTATTGTAAAATTGATTATTTTTTGAATGATATGTTGACTCAGGGCCAGTTGTCAATGCAGGAATTTAATTTTGTAAATAATGGCACACTGAGTCTGAAGAAGTCCCACAATTAGGTGGGACGAAAAGCGCTTAACTTGCATTAAAAACTGTTTTTTAAATATATTTGCATTTTCTCTGTGGGTTACGGCTTGGTGATGAACTGCATGTTTCAGCTGTTCATTTTTTTTATAACCCCCTTTTCGACCAATTGTTGATGGAACATGCTCTAAGACATGTTTTATAGCTAAATTTATTGATAAACAATTAAAGGGCTGTTTAGACACGGTTGAATATATATGACTCTTGGGATTTTCTTCATTAGTGTAACCAGTTGGGTCCATTTGATGATGGGATATTAATGACCGTCTATGTAAAAGATCTTTTTACATGTGTACCACATGATGGCCCGCAGTGGTTGGCGGATTATTTTACTGATCACATTCATATACAACAAAATTGTATTAATACATTTTCCCATTTGGTGGAATTGTTGTTGTGTAATAATTTTATATACTACGAGGGTCAGTATTTTAAAAAAATAACGGGTCGCTATGAGCTCCCCCTGTGGCCCATTATATGCTAATGTGGTTATGTTGGTGTGGGAACTTCATCATCTGTTTGCTAGTGAATTTTTTAAAGATGTAAAATTGTATGCTCGTTTTTTAGATGATTTGTTTATTGCATGGACTGGGCCAGCTGAAGATATTCCTGTTTTCTTAGAATATATGAATGCTAGTACAGAGTTTTTGCAATTTACTTGCCATATTTGGGACTACATCCATTGCATATTTAGATGTGTTGTTAACTAAATCAGCAACAGGTTTAAAAGGTGACAGTTTTTGTTTAAAAAAAAAAATATATATATATATATATATATATATTTATTTATTTATTTACGTTTGTTTACCGGGAAAGTCTGACTGGGCCAGTAGCCCGTTTTCAGCAGAAGTTCGGGGAGAAATATTTGCATTTCTCTAGTAATCATCCTTATGTTTTTAAAAAAGGAGTAATAAAAGGATAGAGGGTGAGGCCGGCTAAAATGGTTACTGGCACGGTGGAGTTTTTTGAAGAGTGCCATTTTATTGGCAATATGTTCAAAAGTAGGGGCTAAAAGAACTATATGATAGATGACATTAAATTTGAAGTTATTAGGAAGAGGCTTTCTGGGCAATATTGTCCCAATATTGTCAAACATCGCAGGTGTAAATACAGAGTGAATAGCTTTGGGGAGTGGGGCAGGCTGTATATGAAAGCAAAGGTCAGTTTGCACAACTGTTACATGAGCATTGTTTTGGCTTGCTGATGATGTGGGATATAAGCTGAAGATAAGAAAGTTGAACATATTGCTGTGACCATTACTACTACTACTTTCATCACATTCAGAAATCAAACATTAAGAAAGAAAATGCCTTTCTCTTGAAGGGGAAGCAGGCTGTGTGTAAAACCAGGGGACATTTGTTTTTGTTGTTTAAACGATCTTTGATGTGCCTTGTTGTGTAGGAACACCACTGTATGTATCTGAGATCAAGGGATAAATACATTACTGTGTATTTTTCCACTTTCATGCTGCGGTAGCGTTGTCGCCTCACAGTAAGACGTTGCCCCGTTCGATTCTCAGCTAGAGCGTCTTCTGTGTGGAGACATGCGTGAATGGGCGTACCTTCGTTGAAGGTTGTGCGTCAGGGTTGGAAACTCGGTATGTAAAAATCTACTGTCAGTCATTAGCGGACCGGAGTTCTGCTGTGGCGACCCCTAACCAGGAAAAGCCGAAAGACACATCATAAATATCAATGATGTAAACAGAAAGTGACAATTGTTGGTGAAGGAGAGGCAGGAAAGCTGTTTGTGAAAGTGATTGACCACTGCTGCCACTTTATCACACTTAAGCAATTATCAGTCTGGCTCATCAGGGACTGTGTGTGTAAGGAATCTGTGAAAAAATTGTCATCATTACTTGTCAACAGATGTGATTTATTCATCTGGATTACTGTTTCTGTGAAAGTAGCTAAAGCTAGTGTTTGCTGTATTTTAGGAGAATAAAGGAACAACGCAGGTCTTAACTTTCAAGTTAATTTATTATTATTATTCCTGAGCATCTCCAAAGCAGAAACCTTTAGATTCAGTTCACAGTAAAAATGCACATTTTTACTTTTTCTCATGAATGCGGTTATTTAATATATAAACATAATTTTATTGTGTAACATAAGCACTGAAACTACTCTTTTTGTAGCCCGGAAAGTGATGTTTCCGTCATTCTAATTGCTAATGCAGTAAAAAGAAGACATTAATCGGAATTGTGACATGGCATTCAGAAATTCAGCCCATAGCTATTTCATTATCTCTGCACCTAAAACCACAGTTTATCTATATTTTGTAACAGACTATCCAGACTTATTTGTCAGATATTTTACTAAAAAGTGTTAAGTTGTTTCAGAGATGTAAGCCTGCACCGACATGCTCCATTAGGCATTTATGGTGATTGTAATATGGCAGGCTGCTATGTTGCTCCATATTTTGTTTCATTTATGTGTTGTGTATGGGTTCACTTCAAAATTTTAAAAGCTCAAAATCCTGAATCACAAAATACTGAAAACTAAATACTGAATCTCATAATGCTGAAAAACATACAGGACACCAACACTGACTATATTTCAGCAGAAATACATTGTTTGTTTGTGTCTTACGGCTTTTCCCGGTTAGGGGTCGCCACAGCGGAACTCTGGTCCGCTAATGATTGGCAGTTGATTTTTACCTACCGGCTTGCCAGGCCTGACTCATAACCTTCAACGAAGGTACGCCCATTCACGCATGTCTCCACGCAGAAATCTTATATTCTAGCTGAGAATCGAACCGGACAGCGTCTTACTGTGAGGCGACAACGGTACCTCAGCACCACCACCACTGCAGCAGAAATACATACAGAAACATATTACTCTTCTACAATTATCACAGTTAAGATGCCCCCCCCCCCCCCCGCTTATAGTAGGTTTAGGCTGATATGGTTTGTCTTTTCTTTGTTTCTGTATTTCTGCTGCAATATAGTCATTGTTGGTGTCCTGTATGTTTTTCAATATTGTGAGATTCAGTATTATGAGTTTTCAGTATTTTGAGATTTTGAATTCAGTATTTTGAGATTCAGGATTTTGAGCTTTCAGGATTTTGAAGTGAACTCATTGTGTTATATGACCTCTAGTCAGGATGGCAAAATGAACACATTTAGCATATATCTTTATTATGTTATAATTACAGCAGTAGGTAAACATCATGCATACTTTTTCTAGACAAAAAACAGTTTCAGTGACTACTGATTTGATTAAACTAACACTGCATGTGATGAGTGGGGCAGTGTGGCACTCAAACTTAGTATCAGGCTGCTGTGAAATCCCTTATGGTAAAATAGCAGTTGCATTTTATAGCCAATATGCTGTTGCCATTGCCTGAATATTTTTATTAGAACTTTTAAAGGAGGACTGATATGTGAATGTAGGATTTTTTTAGTCATTTCAGTATTGTAATCTGGCATACTGCATTATACTAATTTTCATTGATGGGTGCTTGATTTTTCCTTAAGCTAGGTGTGCAGCATTGTCCAAAATGTCTTTGCTGAGTTATCATTGTATCAGAAGTAACTAACTATTCATTTCAAACTATTTTGACTACAAACTTGTCATCACCGATATTCTGTACTGAGGGTCGTGGTTTGCTGAAGTGAAATTCAGCATTGTGCTGTGCTGAATTTCATTAGAATAGGAATGGCAATCTTTGGTTGCACTTTGTATCTGAATATCTAGCTGTCCCTACCTGAAAGTATTAAGAAATCTCAAAGAGGAGTGACATATGGGCTAAGATACCAAATGCAGAGTTTTGTAGGCATTTCATTTTTGCAGTCTGTCATTTTATGTTTGGTTTCCATTGGTACATATATGTAACAACTTCTCCGGTTACAGAAAGCAGCAGTTGTGTAGCATATTCCTTACTTCAGAAGTAAAAATTATCTGCATTTTTCACTAGACAAGGTGGCATTGTACTACTGTCTGGCAATTGGGGCAGAGGATTAAGGTTATGAGCTATAGTTCCTATTATACAGAGTTTTGAGTCCCTCAGCTCTCATTTGCCTACTGTGTGACCTTGATAAAACCATTTATCCATATATTGTTCTCAGGTCACTCCTGGAAAGGGGACTGTAAGTTAGACCTATATGGTTAACAAATGGGTATTATTATTTTTATTATTTTATTTCTGGCACTGACAAAATATTGCAGCCTAAACCCCATGTACATAGAAGGGTGTAGTGTGGTCAAAGTCAAAAATGATAATCACCGAGTTCCTTTGGGGCATAATGGTAGTCATGTGAATTGTGTGCCTGAAATTTCCAAGGAGAATTCTGTAAATATTTTATGAAAAACTGTCAGAGGGAGCTGAAATTATTTCTCTTAGAAGTATGCATGCAGAGTCCTACCTGTCTCACAAACATGGTGAATTTTATTTATTTTCCTCTATGGTTATGTGACTTTCCAGGATGCAGAATGCAGCACATCTCCATAGTATGTGTGTATTAAGTAAGCATTATATCAGAAGTAAAAATTACTTATCTTTTACCAGACAAGGAAACAGTTATGTCACTCCAAATATACTATGATCTGAAATCCATTTGCTGAGAAAGACACTGCAGAGAAAATCGCGACTATGATTTGTTAAAGTTAGTAAGAATTGAATTAGCCACAGATGCAGTGTTTACTTGAGTTTCCAAGGATAATTCCCTGAACAGTTAATCAAGAAATGTTATAGGGATTGATGCACTCCCTCTTAGACATGAGTATATATTGTCATGGTGGTTTGGCATAAATTACTTAATTTCCTTTATGGTTTAGTATATGACATCAGCTGAGGATGCAAGTGTAGTATATGTCCAAAATATAGGTGTATACTAAGTTGCCTGTACATTACAAGTAAACAAGTATATATTTTCCAGATGTTTGTGTGTCAGTGTACCGTGGCTGAAACTCTGTGGTTTGAAGCATTCAAAGTGGTGGAGTCAAATTCAACACCGAGTTATATTTGAATTCTTAATGGTAGAATTGCAGTCTGAGGTGCAAATTTTACCTGAGTGTTCTATTATAATTCCTGAAAGTTTTATTATACATTGTCAAAGAAAATTTTATGTATTATCTTATATGCATAGGTACCTAATTCAATGTTCAGAGACCTTTCTTTGTTAGGTTTTGCATTGCACTTTGTTCCCATTGGAAGCATATATGACTTCTCATCGGTATGCAGGGTGCAACACATTCAGAGTATATATATATATATATATATATATATATATATATATATATATATATATAAAATATGTTGTCATCGCATCAGAAATAAAAATCTTATACGTTAGATCAGTTAAACATTTTTTTGACTACAGACTTGACATTCCCAAAAACTCCATCTGCTGAGAGGACAGTTTGATGATAGCTTTACCACTGAGCTACACTGAAGTCTCCAAGGGAAGAATGAGTCTCCAGTCCATTTTAGTCTATTATCAGGTTATCATTTCCTGAACATTTTATAAAGGATACCTACGGGGGATTTTAACAACCCAAATGTTGATTGGGTAGGTAAACTGCTCAACATTAAGGAAGTATGCCAAAATATTAATGGATTATGTTAATTGGTACATCTTGGAACAAGTGGTATGAAAGTGAGTTAGGTAGGAATGGCAGTGCCTTAGATATCTTACTGACAGGCCTGTTTATCTTTTTTTTTCTCCCATCCCAAGGTGTTATACTAGCTATAATTATTACAGATCATATTATCATCATCTTTAACCTAAGAGTAAAGCCAGACTCATTTAGAACTATCAAGCAGCATAGAGCATTAAAATCCTGTCTATGATCCAGGTGAACCAAGTTCGATTAGCAGGTTAAGTGTCTGCTGGAGCTGTAGTGGGGAATATGCACACATGTTTTGGCAAAAGTTAGTATTGGGCTCTACTGTTTCATTATTTCTCCATGGGGAGTTGGTAACACTTAGGTACACTGTTGTGGTATGTGGTTTCAGCTCACTAATGTGTGAACACAGCAGCCTTAAAAGCCGAGTGCATGGAATATACCTCTTACATATGTTGGTCACCCTAGGAGAGGGGTTATGGCCTAAACAAGAAGACATCCTCATGATTGCCTGTATCATGGCCACACTGTGTTGGAGAGTGAGTGGGCAGTGGTGACAGCTCAGTGGTCTCAAATGTTTTATCAGCTAAGCACTTTTATTTTTTATTTATTACAAGATGTCAGAACTAAAATGTATGGTATTAAATCAGTCATTTAAATACCAATTATAAATATCACTTGACTTTATAAACAGCCAGTAATATGATTTTCTTTGTAAATGATTTATTGCGGCGGCCCCCAAGAAAGAGCTCGCACAGAAGGGCTCTATGGTCCATCCTCCAGACAGGGAGTCTAGGGCCATGGACTGTTTGGGGATGCAGACTTCTGCTTCAGCCACATTTGCCTTATGTGCACTGAACTACTTGGCTCATGTCATCAGACTGCAGAGGGACCTGGTCAACGAGGTTGCTGAGTCCGCCCCAGGGTCCATGTCAGCAGAGGAGAAAAGGGAGTTCTCCTCCTGTATGGCCACCCTTACATCTATATCAAATACTTCCATGAGTCTCCTATCACACACAAATCGGAAGGTGCCCCTATGGTTGTCAGGACAGGCATAGCCATCAGGCATCATGCCTGGCACCGGCTTTGTGCTTTCTCAGAGCAGTGGTAAGCTTTTAAACTAAGTAAAACATTAGCATAGTAATATACAAGAAGAAAAACTACTACACCTGGAAAGTAAAGGTCCAGGAAGGGTAGTAACACACAAGAAGCATACAAAATAACCTGTTGCTCAGCAGCATGTCGGCAAGACCAACCAAGTTGTAGAACACTGTATTTTACTGTATTGGGCAATTGTGGAGATACAAACCTGTCCAAAGTAAGGCAAGACATAGAAACTTGTGCTAGTTTCATTTCTCGCTTGGCCTACATTCAACTGTCTTGTGCAGTCAGAGGGGGCAACAGCTGGTTACGTATGCCTGGGTTGGTAGTTGCCAGACTAGGACTACAGTGGTAACAGGCTGTCCCTGTTGGGGCAGGATGACAGACTCCAGCCCAGAAAGAGAGGAAGCCAGGATGGACTCCAAGGCTGAAAGTGTCAAGGGTCTCGAAGGGGCCTAGGGACCCTCTCCACCACATTGAAGGCAGAAGGTGAACACATCCCTGAAGCTGGGATGGCTAAGGCCAGATCCACCACCCCCTCCACTGAGGGAGGAGCTGGAGCCGAGCCTCCAGATGCCAAAACTCCGAGAGGAAGAGATGACTCCGATGGCCTCAAAGTTTATGCTATGCCCTCGGATCTGACGTCTGGGCTTCGTCTCTGAAAACGTCTGGACCAGACCACTCAGGGCAATGGTCAGATTCGAGGTACCCAGAACCTTTGGTGCCAACCCCTCAACACCGGGGAACCTTGGACCCAACAGCTCTAAAACTGCAGGTCATTTCAGAGAAGGCATAATTGGTAAGAAGGAGGACTGCATGTCCCCAGCCCTGGAGTGGGCTGGAGTAAGCAGGATTCCCAACTGGACATGGGCCCAGATGAATTTCTGTATCATCCTGTCCATCAGGTTGAACACAAATGAAAGTCAACAACTCCGATGGAATGTTATGGTAAGTACATAACTTCTTTTAATCAAATTAACATATTGATTTCTTTCCAAATGTGCCTCCTGCAGCATTGCTATTTGCACTCTGCATTTCTTAATATAATTCAATACTCTTTCCTTCTTGTCTATCTCTTTAAGGTCATTTATGTTCCAAGATACTATGGATAGAGTAACCATTATGATAAAAAGCTATTGTTTCCGCTAATTGTATTTGACAGTTTTTTGAATGTGTATTTTCAACTTTTGTCTTACATGTGCACACACTAATGATCGGCAAGCTTTTTGAATATGCATTTCCAGCTTTTGTCTTACATGCAGACATTAATGGTTGGCAGGCTGACCTTTTATATAACTGTTTCTTTTGATGTCTGCCTGAACCTATGTCACATTTCTAAACACATTTTGCTTTTAAGAAAACCATCAAACAAAAAACTTAATATGTTTTCAGAATACCCCCATCCCCAGTTAAGTTAGAACATACTCACAAAACTATGTATATTTTAACAAATGAAGTTTACCCCTCCAGGTAGGAACAGTTGCCCCAAATTGATAGCTGCACCCACAGGTATAACCTAATATAAACTTGTTACCCATGCTAAAGCTCTTGTTAAGCAGTGTGTATTTATCTCTGTTTTCCTCTCAGATGTGAATAACTGCTTATTTGCTTTCAGAAAGCATTAACTTTTAGCTCTAAGGAAAAAGTAAACTGTAAATAAAATTAAATTATCCTTTGTTCTACTAAATGTATTAAAGTATTAAGGCTACTAAAGAGACCACTGTCTCTTATTCACCTCCTGTAATTTCAAACTTTATTTTCCACTGAACTATCCATCATTGTACCTTTACATTTTACATGCAATGAATTCTCTAAACTCTCAAGATTAATTGCTTGCACCTGCAGGCGGCTATATGTGTGTAGTAAAGGAAAAAACTAATAACTTGCAGATGCATGAAGGAATTTTTATAAATTTCACTCAGAACCAAATTGTACAGAATTTCCTTCGCTAACTGCCTTCAGCTCCAGACTTCTTTTCTTTCAATGAAAACATTTGTTGTTGAAAAAAATAGTCTAATATCTTCGCATATACAAGAAGCTTAGGATTTTTTCATGGGTTTCATTATTCTGGCTTTGTTTTTCAAGGATATTTACTTGCATAAAAATTGTTTACGGCTTAAGCCAAGGACATTAATTTAGACATCCATGCTTAGAAAAACAAAATGAAATTATCTTCTACATATGACAGAATCCATTCACTTTTATACCCCATCTCAATCCTTACCTCAGCAGCCAAGGATCACAGCATTATATTAACTTCAACTTGCGTCTGTTCAGCCTTTTTTCTCATGTTGTATTGTAAAGCATGTTTTTTACAAGTAAAAAAAGATACATTGTTTAGATTAATATTTTTAGCATGTAGACCCCCCTCCCATTTAAAACACACCTGATTGCACACTATACAAAACTGTTTACAATGTAACATGCAATTTATATCATGAAATGTTTTATACAAATGTTTATAAAAACAAAAACTTGCTTACTTAAGTTACGTTTTCTCTTTAATGTCCTTTTAAACATTAAAGACCTAATATGGGGCATATGTTTTACAGTCCACCCAAAGTCAACAAAGGGTCTTTTCCCGGCCACTTTTATTTGCAAAGCAATATTTCACAAATACAATTGATGCATATTCTCATATTTATTCACTATTGTCATTGTTGCTACTCATCTTCGTAGCCCTGCCCATCTCCCAACACTAGACTCTGGTTCAAATCCAAAGCACTCCTGATTCTTGTAGATAATTCATGCTTTTTTCTGTGTCTCAAGCTTTTTCCTTTGGAACATTCCAGAAGGTTTCACTGGAAAAGTCTTGTCTGTGAGCTTTATTGTCAGAAGAAAGCGAAGCAAAATCCCCTTCTGCTTGCTGGCTCACTTTTTGTTGGATAAATTTCCTCCTTAGCCTGTTCTGCATTAAAAATTGTCTTCGGTTCTCTAGAAAAAAATATCCTGAAGACAGCTGGATACAGCAGCTTGAATCTCATACCTACCTCTTGATATGCCTTGATTCCTAGGATAAAGTTGCTTCTCTTCTGTCTGGTGTACAGTGAATGATCATTTTCCACAAATACAGTGTTATCTCCAATGTTTAATACTTTTCCTTTCTGCTACATTTTTGTCAGTATCAGCTCTTTCTTCTGGTATGATTGCATCTTTACTAATGTAGGTCTTGACTGCTTTCACATGGCCAGATTTGGAGCATACACTTGATGGACCCTTTCAATTAACAAATCTTGCTGTGGAACACAAGACCAGTTGTTTATTTGTGTTTTCATAAAATTAATGCATCTTTCCTTCCAGTTTCTTTGGTATAGCAGAACAACCCATGTTTTTTTGTGTATGTTCTGTCCTTTTATTCTACAGTTTTTTGAAATGGCTGTTCTTGAGAAGCCTTGTACTTGGGCATCATTTTCTTCATTTCATCCTGTGGTTTTTGCAGGTTTATCAGTTCATTTGAAAAGCTGATCAATTCTGTTTTTCCAGCCTTTTGTTATTTGAGTTGATATATTCCTATAATGTTTCTTTTATTGTAATCACCTCAAAGTATATTCAATTTATTATTTTTATTTTTTGCTCTAAATTACTAGAAGGCGTCTCTTGAACTGCTTTTTGCTGCATGGGTGCAGGATCCTTCTCAACCAGTTTTTTTCTCTTCACCTTTTCTGGCTGATTTTCTTTCAGGTTCTCCAAATTTCTTCTTTGCAGGCATCCAGGCAGTGTACTTATTAGACAATAACTGAATGTTACCCAAATAACAGTTTCATTGGCACTCCTTTTTCTCAGTTTGTGTTTCCACACAAGGAGAGCTGAAAGTAAGCTATTGATCAGTGTGCAGCCATCTTGGAAATAAAGAAATTAAGACCATTATATGTGCTAAGAGTGTTTACCAGTGTGTTGGACATGGTTGCCAGAGCCTTGCAGGAGACTACATTCCAAGTAATGCCTGCTCTTTGTACACCTGTGTCCTGGTGGCTGCAATGAAGAACTCCCTGTTGGCATCCCTAGATTGGACAGTATCAAGGGGGAAGTCACCAGAGTGACCATAAGTTCTGGGAAGTCTTATCTGAATTAATGTCTGATGACTGTCATGAATAGTGCTGTTCAGGGCACTATTGGTTGTTCCTGCCATTGGAGAGTCCCAGGAAGTGTTAAAGTTGGCAGCTAGCGTAAAGATGGAACTACGGTCCCAAACTTAGGCCTACCATGATCTTCATGGTATCATTAGCTTCCATAGGGTTATTGTACTGCACTGTGAAAGGCCAATGGTTGCTGTGACCACTTGCTCATAGAATTTCTCTGTGTCATCGTACCACTTTTACTGAATTCTAGAGTGGTGGACACTCCTCACAGTATTCATCTGGGCCTCATATTCCAAGCAAACTCACTGAAGATGGCAGTGACAGATTCTCCACTGACAGTACAGAAAGCTCATTTGATCTCTTCATGGTTTATATGTAGTCCTCCTCCTTGGAGGGAGTCCTTCATCTTAGCCACCTGTGACTGTGTGCATTCTCCAGACCTAGTGGCCTTGGAAAAGATGAAGCTTCTGATTGTTGTTCATCTTAATTCAGTCTGACAATCAATATGGCATGTGGTATCTAAATAAGGAAGGAGGAGGGCAGGTGCAGTCACATTCCTGTGCTAAGAGGCAGTGCATATTTGTAGGTGGGCCACAGATGGCAACATCAGTCTCTCATCATTTCGCATTGTGGGTGAAGTGAATATGCTGGAGGATGTTGTTGAAGCAGTCCTCTCTAGACTTGCAAATGCGGCACCATCTGGTAAACCCTTTACAGAGATTGATATTTGTAGGTGGGCCACAGATGGCAACATCAGTCTCTCATCATTTCGCATTGTGGGTGAAGTGAATATGCTGGAGGATGTTGTTGAAGCAGTCCTCCAGTCCTTTCTAGACTTGCAAATGCGGCACCATCTGGTAAACCCTTCACAGAGATTGATATGTTTGCCACCCAAGAAGATCTAGTTCCCCTCTGCTGAGTGGAGTATGGCGAGAGAGTTTTCTCATCCTTCATCCAGCAGCAAGTGAGAACCCATGTCTTCCTTTCATTCATGGCAAAATTCCGAAAATATTATGACTGATCATCTACACTCTCTTGTGACAGTGAAAGATATTGCGTCCTATTTTAGGTCCCTGTCCATTCTGGAAACACCATCTCAGTCTTGTCCAATTGGGTCCTTAACAGATATGATGATAAATGGCTCCTCTCTAAGGCTTGATGCTTACAGTATAGCATCTAATCCTATTGGACCTGCCAAGGGAGCTAGAAGTGAAGTGGAACTGCCAAGAAGCCTTCCACCAAGCTGGCATATTGTGTCAAGTGGCAAAGGCACGCCAATGAAGCAGATCAGTACTTGATATCACTTCAGCTGTTGATTCATCTGAGTTCAACTCATCTTGTACACTTGCAAGATTTGAGTCTGTCATTTTGTTTACATGGTGCAGACATTCCTGTCCATCATGCCCTTGTGTCCTGCATCTCTGTCCAGTTCTGAAGAACCTTTCTCCTCCATGGGATTGCACTCCATGATTGAAAGGTTTGCCTGTATGTAATTTCAACCCACTGGTTTGGTGGTGTTGAACTTTACTACGAAAATGTCAAATGGTATCCATACATAGAACCAAAACTCACAAAACCAATTCAAGTGTGCTGGACGAGACCAGGAAGAAGTGTACTTTTAGAGTCCACCTTCTGTTTTTGATTTAATTGTTGAACTTCCACTTTTTGGAAAACTGTTTTCCTGGTGACCATTACCGTTTCTTGTAGGATGTCAGTGTTTACATGCCCTAATATGGTAAGAAATGTATCTGATGTCTTGGAGAGACTGGACATCCTCTAGGACCAACCCTTATTTAGATACTGAATTGCCCCTAACTTAGTGTTTGAGTTTAGGAAAGCATTTCAGCTGTTCTCTTTTAGTTTATGGGTAGAATTGCTGGTAGTGACTAAGCAAACCTTGCTGTGGTAGCTTGCCAAATACATTACCTTTTGCCATCGGTCACTGCTGTTGTAAAATGTTGCACTCAGACATTTTATTATAGGAGTGGCTGTGTCCAGTATTTGATTCTGGACTATTCTCACTACAAATCTGTGCCATGGGCAATTAGACTATGATTTTACACCTTTACTAAGTGTTTTTGTCTGGACTGAAGCTTCAGAAAGTTGTCCTTTCTTTTTTTCTCTTTCCATCTTTGTGCATTTACTGCTTGGGATTCAGCCCCTTAATAGACCTAACAGGAGTGTCCCCAATACTGGAGTAATTCTTAGTATAACTGATTATAGAAGTGACTCTCCTTGGTGAGTTCCATATGCAGTCCTCTCCATTCATTGTGTAATATTGGGGTTCCTCTTATGTCCAGTGAGTGTACTTGTGCATTACTTGCTAATACTGCATATCAGTTACATTTTCTAACTTACAGGAAATGTGCTTGCTCAGTGGGTGAGGGTAAAAGGTCAGGCTGTGAGTCTAATTACATTGTTCTAGTACATTCATAAAGAAACAACATGTACCAGTCCAAGGCAGGTGTCCCTAAGTATTCAGAGGGAAAAAAAGCCAGATTGGAACAGAAGAGGAGCTGACCCCAACTGTTGGCCCCAAAGAAAGTCCCATCATAGGTTAACAGAATTGGTCAGAATGCAGCTGTTATTTGCTTGCTTTAAATGGTAATACTCCACACTCAAAAGGACTATTTGCCCTTATATGTAATCAGGTAAGAAGAAAGTTATATGATATTTTACTTTAAATAGCAAGAAATGCAAGCTGTTGAAAGTAGTATTGTGATGTGCTCTGAAGGGAATACAGACATTTTAGTAAAAAATGTCATTAGATTGAGTAACATTTGTTGAATGTGCTCAGTTATACTACTATACGGAAATAGTAAAATTGGTTTTACATTTTCATATTTCCCCTTGACTCTCATGTGCTATTTAGGTAAGATTTCCTCTTTTTTAGGGTATATTTGGATATATTTTTGTCCCAGAAAGGGCTGTGTGAGACAGTCCAGAGGGATCTGTGAATTGCCTCATTCTGGATGTTAAAAGCATTTTTGTGTAACTTATTTTCTACAGAAAAAGCTGGATGAGCTGCAGGAGTTAAAAAAGTCTTTACATATGGAAGTGGAATTACTGAAAACTACAAAAGAAACTGCAGAGACTCTGGAAAAGGAGGCAAAAGAGAAGCATATGAAGGCATGGGAAGGTGAGAGTAATTGTTGAATGTGATTATAGATTGGCTTAACATACAAACCAATGTTGTACAAAAATAAATTTAAAGAGTGTTTATATTTTTCTTGGTGTCATGGCTAGTTACAGTGAGATACAGGTGATAGGCCACCATGGAGCAAATTAGTATTCATTGAGTAATTCATTTCTGTTATTTAATTTGAATGCGTCTTCAATGCTTACTGTTGAAGTCAGACATTTTCTTACACAGTGATTTATTTTTTTGATTTTTCAGGTCACTGCTTTCATTATGCTGTGTGATTCCCAATTTCTTTTTTGACTTTTTTTGTAACCGCTTTATTTTGTCTGTCATGTCCATGGGATTTTATAACCAGCAGGAAGGATGATGATGGGTGAATCTCTGATAGGTGTCTCCTTTCATATTACTTGTCAAAAGCCAATGGACATTAATTTGGTTTTCTTGTTCACAGGTATTCTGTTAGTTTCTTTGTCATCTGATTTGTACCCGTTTTTGTTTTTTGTTTGATTTTTGTTTGTTTATTCATTCCCTTCTGTGTATCTGTTTAGTTGGGTTAAGTCAACTAAACTGGAGAGACCTTTTTGCTTGTGTGTGTTTTATGTGATCCTGTTTGTTCTTTTAAATGTTTAGTCTGTGAGACAATTACTCAGTTGTTTTTTTCTTTTTTTATTTTGCCTTGATTGTGTTACAAGTCAGATTAATAGAGATTTACTTATCTGTTGTTGTATTTATGTAATTCTGTAATTTGAGGAACCTGAGTGTGCTTTCATTCATTGAGCTCACTGCTAAGGGGTTCACAGTTCTCACTGGCTTTTCCTTTCCCCTTTCTTCTGGTGGAATGCATCAAATCTTGTAATTTTTGTTTAATTTTCTTTTCTTTGGGATATATTTGCAGCATTCTTACATCTGTCTTTTTATGGCACTTTTATTTAGTGCTTATTGGATGTTCTTCGTGTTTCACTGTTACGGTCATTACATTTGGGTAATCTGCTGGCAGGTTGCCCTCAGTCGGCCTGAATTCCAAAGTCTTGAGTCCTGCATCGGTTGCTGTCTCCTCTTCCATGACGTCAGGGGTATAGAACAAGCAGCATACACCATTTTCTTTAGTCTTTCTTGCCGCTTGGTGCCTGAAGCCGAAGCAGTTCGCAAGTGCCGGTTGGCCGACTCCTGAAATTTTCGAGTTTCAGAACCAAAGTCTTCACTAAAGCCAAGTACCCCATTGGGGAAACTTTTTTTCTTGCTCCATACCGATGTCAGAAAAAGTTAATAATTGTATTACTTGTGGGAAGCAAATACCTCATAAGGATTTCCATTTATACTGTATTCCTTGCCTAGGCCCCGATCACAACATGCCTGGCTGTCGGTTTTGTGCTAGATTTAACCAACGCACTATCAAGCATCTGTATATTTTTGCCTCAAAATATTTTGGAAACAGATTTAACTACCCTGAAATGTCGTTGGATAGCAATCCGACTACCGGAGTACACAAAAAACGCAAAGAAAAGGACAGAGACAGACCATCGAGGTCCAAAACAGATGAAGCTTCTCCTAAGCCAGTCACTGGTTCGCCGGTACTCAGTGAGGCGCTTTCGCGGCCCCTGATGCCCGCTACTTTCGAGTCACAGGCCCCTACCGAGACCCATGTGGAGTCTGGCACGCCGCAAGATACTCAAAGTATTTTGTCCACGGATGTCTCTCCCTCGGATGGGTCCGGAGCCGCTGAGCAGGCACCGGCTTCTGAGGGTGTATTCAGGCCTCTACATTTTTATATAAAACCGACGACAGCTGCAAAACCAAAGACAAAAGCTACTTCTAAAGCTAAAAAAAATGACGCATGAGCCACGTGCACAGGCCGCTATGCCTAAAAAACAGATGATCAAAATGGCTGAAGACTTGATTACCTTGATCAGGGGTTCCCAACCCCCTCCTGATAAGAGGCCTAGGCAAGACACTGATTATGAATCTTCAGATCAGGTTTCGATTTCTTCTGATTCCTTTTCTGATCAGGAATTATCTATTCCTCCCTATGAGGATTCTGATGCACGGAATCTATCCCATCTGCATCACCTCCTGAGGATTATTATTATTGGAGAAACATTGCATACATTAAGGGAGCATTTTCACTGGGAGAGTCAAGATTTTTCAGAATCAAAAAAGAGGCTCAGGGATTTCCTACTTCTCCCTCAGCACAGGCCTTTAGCCATTCCCCGTTTTAGACATTGTGGATGATGTATTTTCAGAGTCAAGCTTGACTCCTGACTCCTTACCTCCAGCTCCCAGCAAGCCTGATGGATATTACAGGGTCCCTGACTCTCACAAATTTTTATTTAGAAACCCTGACCCTGAAACTATTTCACAGGATCCAAAGGGAGTTAAGGCCTCAACAGCAAAAAAATCATACCCCCTCTGACAGAGATTCAAGGGCACTGGATAGATGGTGAAAGAAGGTTTATCCTTGGCAATTAGGGCCCTAAACTGCCAGTTTCATATGCTCAAGTATTAACAACATGTTATGGGATTGCTGAAACAGAAAATGATGTTGATTTCTGAATGTGCAGAAAATAAAGAATTGCTGGAATTATTGCATGCAGCTGAACAAGTTGGAAAGCATACTTTGCAATGTGGTTTTGATTCCTTAGAGGCCTCCTGTAGGGCCACAGTTACTAGATCTGTGATTAGGAGGCATGCCTGGCTAAAAGAGCAAAGTTTGCCTGATCATGTTAAAGCTAAATTACTGGATGCTCCTTTACAGCATGATACTCTGTTTAGTATTAAGGCAGAAGAGGTTTTAAAGAAAATGGAAGACAAAGCTAAGTCTATGCAAACTGTAAAAGACTTCTTACAAGTGCAGCCACCAAGATTCAGTAGACACTGGCCTACAAAAAATTGGTCCTTTTCTGTGTCCGACAGAGCTCAAAGGGGCAAATCCAGACACCCTAAAGGTTCTAGATACCAGGCACAAGATTCTTACAGGTCAAAGCAATGGGGGTGCTTCTACCTCCCAATCTGGAGGAGATAAAGCTCAAACCTACAGAAAACAGTCCCAATGACTTCCCTCTGCCATCACCAAGCACTTACTTTTTGGCAGCACCCTTAGTGGGAAAATTAGCACTTTTTGCTCAAAATTGGCAGGTAATAAACCAGGACAAGTGGGTGCTAAACATAGTATCACAGCGGTACAGATTCCATTTCCATACCCTGCCAATGGCAAATGGTTGTCCAAATCTGCCAAAAAATCAATGGGCAGAGGCACAGAAACAGGTTACGTCCCTCATGGATATGGGGGCTATTCACCCAGTACCCATGGAGGCTATTCACCCAGTGCCAGAACAGGAAAAAGGACAAGGTTTTTACTCTAGACTGTTCTTGGTACCCAGAAAGGACAAGGCCTGGAGGCCAATACTGGATTTATCAATTTTGAACACATTCCTGGACATTCCAAAATTCAAAATGCTAACTTTGCAGCAGCTTTTGCCCATGCTGGCCAAGAATGCGTGGCTGGTGACATTAGACCTAAAAGAGGCATACCTGCATGTCCCAATAAGGGAATCGTGCAGAAGATACCTCCGTTTTAAGGCTGGCTTAATGCATTACCAATTCTCTGCACTGCCCTTTGGCTTATCTACTGCGCCCAGGGTCTTTACAAAGTGCCTGGCACCAGTAATTGCTTTTGCAGACAAAGAAGTATACAAATATATCCTTACTTGGACGACTGTCTCATTCAAGCAGAGAACAAGGACATTCTTCTTCAGCACCTGGCGTTTGTGAAAAGGCTTCTGCTTCTAACATGCCTAGGGTACACAATAAACGAAAAGAAATCACAACTGGTACCCTCTCAAAAGATAACATTCCTGGGTGCAAGCTTGAATACAACTGCCCAGATGGCTTTCCTCACGCCAGACAAACAAAGGCAACTGACTACTTACTTCAAACTGATGGCAACAAAAACCTAGTTATCTGCAAGACAAACTCTGCAGGCTTTGGGGTTCATGGCATCCTACATTCTACTGATTCCATATGCAAGACTGCATATGAGGAAACTTCAATGGTACCTAAAAAGTTTATGGAGTCAACATTGTCACAGTCTGGAAACAATGGTTCCTCTTATTCCCTGTCTACAACAGAAGATGTTCATCGTGTTTCACTGTTGCAGTTATTACTCTTGGGTTATCCTGCTGGCAGGCTACCCTCAGTCGGCCAGAATTCCAAAGTCTAGGTCCGGCGTCGGTTGCTGTCGCCTCTTCCCTGACGTCAGTGCGCCAGGGGTATAAAAGATGCAGCCGACGCCATTTTCTTCAGTCTTTCTTGCCGCGCGGTGCCCGAAGCAAAAGCAGTTCGCAAGTGCCGGTCGGCCGACTCCTGACATTTTCAAATCCGAATTTCAGAACCAAAGTCTTCTTTAAAGCTATGTACCCCATTGGGGAAACTTTTTTCTTGCTCCAGACCGATGTCAGAAAATGTTAGCAATTATATTTCTTGTGGGAAGCAAATACCTCATAAGGATTTTCACTCTTACTGTAGCCCTTGCCTAGTCCTTGATCACAACGTTGCTAGCTGTCAGTTTTGTGCTAGATTTAACCAACGCACTATTGAGCGTCGGTTTGATTTTGCATTTCATTACTTTGGCCGAAGATTTAATTATATAATGCCGTCGGACCAGCTGACAACCGGAGTTTACAAAAAACGCAAAGACAAGGAAAAGGATAGGCATCCGAGGTCCAAAACCAACAATGAGGCCTCTGCTAGGCCAGTCGCCGATTCTCAGTGAGGTGCTTTCGCAGCCCTGGCGCCTCAGATGGGTCCAGAGCCGCTGAGCAGGCATCGGCTTCTGAGGGTGTGTTCAGACCTACACAACTATATATTAAGCCATCTTCAGCTTCAAAGACAAAGACTAAAGCAGCTCTAAAGACAAAGAAACAAGTACAGCGTTCTCCTACTCAGTTTACCATGCCTAAAAAACAGGTGCTCAAAATGGCTGAAGACCTAATTGCTTTGATCAGGGGCTCCCATCCCTACCTGATAAGAGGCCTAGGCAAGAGACAGAGTATTATTCTTCTGATCAGGTTTCTATTTCCTCTGATTCCTCTTCTGAACAGGATTATTCCATGCTTCCCTATGAGGATTCTGATGCTGAAAAATCCATTCCTTCAGCCTCTCCTCCTGAGGATTATTCTTTTGGGGAAACCCTGCATACCATGAGGGAGCATTTCCACTGGGAGAGCCAGGATTATTCTGAATCTAAGAAAAGGCTCAGAGACTTTCCGCTACTTCCTCAGCACAGACCCCTTGCTATTCCACCTGTTTTAGACATTGTAAATTATGTATTTTCAGAGTCCGGCCTGTCCCCTGACTCTTTACCCCTGCACCTGCTAAGCCAGACAGAAACTGCAGGGTTCTGGATTCTCATAAATTCCTATATAAAAACCCTGCTGCTGATCCAGAAACTGTATCTCAGGGTCCCAAAGGGGTTAAAGCCTCCACTGCAAAAAACGATGTCCCTAGACAGATGGGGGGGGGAGGTGTACACTTCTGCTACCTTGGCTGTAAGGGCTTTAAATTGTCAGTTTCATATGCTTAAATATCAGCAATATTTAATGTCACTGCTTAAACAGAAATTGTTAACAAATACTGAATGTTCAGAGAACAAGGAATTGCAGGATTTATTGCATACAGCTGAACAAGTGGGAAAGCATACTTTGCAATGTGGTTATGATTCACTGGAGGCCTCATGCAGGGCTGCTATCACAGGTTCTGTTATTAGAAAGCATACTTGGTTAAAGGAACAGAATCTGCCTGATCGTGTTAAAGCAAAATTGTTAGATGCACCATTGCAGCATGATACTTTGTTTGGTACTAAAGCAGAAGAGGTTTTGAAAAAAATGGAGGATAAAGCAAAATCCATGCAGACAGTCTAGGATTTCTTACAGGTACAGCCACCCAGGTTAGCAGGAACTGGCCTTCTAAAAATTGGTCCTTTCCAGTGTCAGACAGACCACAAAGAGGCAGATACAGGCGTCCCAGAGGCAGATCCCAGCCCCAAGGCTCATACAGGCCTAAACAATGGGGTGCTCCTACCTCCAAAAGCGGAGAAGACAAATCACAACCTTACAGGAAACAGTCCCAATGACTTTCCTCTGCCAGATCCAAGCACTTTTCTTTTGGCAGCCCCCTTAGGGGGAAAACTAGTACTTTTTTCATCAAATTGGCAAATGATTACCCAAGACAAATGGGTCCTGAACATAGTGTCCCAAGGCTATAGGTTCCATTTTCACACTCTACCAAGGTCAAAAGGTATGCCAGACCTGCCACATAATCAATGGGCAGAGGCGCAAAAACTAATTACAGCCCTCATGGACATGAGGGCCATTCAGCAAGTACCACAACAAGAGCAGGGGCAAGGATTTTACTCCAGACTTTTCCTAGTACCCAGGAAGGACAGAACATAGATGCCAATACTGGACCTGTCTATACTAAATATGTTTCTGGAAGTTCCAAAATTCAAGATGTTGACTCTACAGCAGCTACTGCCCATGCTGGGCAAGAAGGCTTGGCTCGTAACTTTGGACCTAAAAGAGGCATACCTGCATGTCCAAATCAGACAATCTTGCAGAAGATACCTCAGATTCATAGCTGGCTCAATAAATTACCAATTCTCTGCACTGCCCTTTGGCTTATCTACTGCGCCCAGGGTCTTCACAAAGTGCTTGGCACCAGTAATTGCATTTTGCAGACAAAGAGGAATTCAGATATATCCCTACTTGGACGACTGCCTAATTCAAGCAGAGAACAAAGACATTCTTCTAAAGCATCTGGCGTTTGTAAAAAGATTACTAACTGGCCCAGGGTACACAGTAAACGAAAAGAAATCAAAAACTAGTGCCCTCTCAAGAGATAATATTCCTGGGTGCAAGCTTAAATACAACTGCCCAGATGGCTTATCTCATGCCAGACAAAAGCAACTGACTTCTTACTTCAAGAAATTGGCAACAAAAACCCACTTATCTGCAAGGAAAATCCTGCAGGCCCTGGGTTTCATGGCATCCTGCATTCTACTAATTCAATATGCCAGTCTGCATATGAGGAAACTACAATGGTATCTAAAAAGTGTTTGGACTCTGCATTGCCATAGCCTGGAGACAGTAATTGCACTCATTCCCTGCCTGCAACAGGAGTTTTGATGGTGGGCAGAAGCCTGTCACCACAACAAGAGTCTGCCATTCAGTTTACCCACAGCCAGACAGACACTGACAACAGATGCATCAGATTATGCCTGGGGGCCCATATGGCAGGAAAATATATTCAGGGCACATGGCCTTCAAACCAGATGCAGCTTCACATCAATCAAAAAGAGATGCTAGCTGCTCAAAATGCCCTGACAGCTTTCAAGGACCTGCTTCATCCAGGACAACTACTGATAAAGACAGACAATACTACAGTCATGTGTTACGTAAACAGGGTGGTACACCTTCCTACCCTCTCTGCAGACAAGCAATGACCTTATGGGACACAGCATTGGCTTTTCAAATTCACCTGCAAGCACAATTCCTGCCAGGAAAAACAAATACTCTGGCAGACGAACTAAGCAGAAACCTCATGGATCCCCACGAATGGAAACTGGATCCACAAGTTTTCAGCATGATAATAAGGAAATGGGGATGCCCAGACATAGATCTATTTGCTTCCCCTCACAACTGCCAATTGCAGAGATTTTGCACAAGGATTTATCACAAGCAAGCTTGGAAAGTGGACGCCCTATCCTTCAGCTGGAAAAATGTAACAGTATATGCCTTTCCTCCACTGCCTCTCCTTCCCAGGGTACTCCTAAAGGTCAGACAAGAGAAGCCAAAAATGATACTGATTGCACCAGACTGGCCACGCCAGCACTGGTACCCAGTCCTAAAGAGCTTTTCTCAAGGTCCAGCATGGATATTGCCTCCAACTTCTCATTTGCTGATCCAACAAAACAATCAGATCCTGCACAGCCAACTCAGGACCTTAAATCTGGCAGCATGGCGGATAATGTAACCATTCAGAACACTCCTCTTTCAAAAGCTGTTATAGACGTTATCTTGGAGGCCAGGAGGCCCAGTACCAGAAAATCTTATGCAGAAAAATGGAAGAGATTCTGTGCTTGGAACCAGGAACAAGGCATTGACACGTGTGTACCAAATATACCTCAGATTTTACAATACTTAACTGAGATGCTGAACCAAAGGCCTTTCTTTCTTATCAATTAAGATTCATGCCTCTGCCATTTCAGCTCATTACAATAAGGAACCACCTATCTTTTCTCATCCTTTAATAAGGCATTACCTCAGAGGGGTCAAAAACATTAGGCCTCCAAGTAGAGCACCAATTCCGGCCTGGGACCTAAATCATGTTTTGGAAAAACTCACACTGCCTCCTTTCGAGCCAGCTTCAACAGCAGATATAAATTTTTTATCCTGGAAAACAGCTGTACTCCTAGCAATAACCTCTGCAAGGCGAGTTTCGGAGTTACAAGCACTCATGGCTGTGGAACCTTTTGTCATTTTTCATCCAGACAGGGTTTCTTTGAGGACAAACCCTACATTCATGCCTAAGGTGGTATCCATTGTGGCCCTCAACCAAACCATTCACTTGCCTACCTTTTATCCAAATCCACGGAATAAGGGTGAGAAAATTCTGCATTCTTTGGACATACACAGGCAGTTACGTTTCTACTTGGACAGAACTAAAGCTTTCAGAAAAACTGAGCAACTTTGAGAGTCATATGCTGCAGGATCACAAGGAAAGGCTATCTGAAAACAGACTATTTCTAAATGGATAGGCCATTGCATCCGTTTCTGCTATTTTCAACATGGCAAATCAGTGCCTAAGGGCATTAGGCCTCATTCCACCAGAGCAGCAGCCTTTCTCAGAGGAGTACCAACCAAAGATATCTTAGAGGCTGCAACTTGGAGTTCAGTGCACACTTTCACAGAGCACTTCTGCAGGGCCTCATAGCCTCTCCCAATCCTATTTAGCCCAGCCACCCATCCTCAGCTTTGGGATTCAACCCAAGAGTAATGACAGCAACAGTGAAACACTATGAACATAGTACAGTTATGTACCTACCATAAATGTAGATGTTCGAGTGTATTCACTGTTGCAGTCCAGGTTACCCACCCACAATCCCCCTTCTCTTTGCTGGGACTTTTCTGCATTTCTCTATCCTATACAACCTATTTGGTGTATTTGCTTGTAGATAAAGGGAATGTTATTTTTGTGCATGTATTTTTATTGGCATATTTTTTCAGCCCACCAATTTGGGGGCACCTGACATCTGGGGCAAGAAAAACTGAAGAAAATGGCGTCGGCTGCATCTTTTATACCCGTGACACACTGACGTCAGGGAAGAGGCGACAGCAACCGACGCCGGACCTAGACTTTGTAATTCTGGCCGACTGAGGGTAGCCTGCCAGCAGGATAACCCAAGAGTAATGACTGCAATAGTGAATACACTCGAACATCTACATTTATGGTAGGTACACAACTGTACTTTTCTATGGTGTGCAAAGGCATGTCACCAAAACATGGGACGACCCTTCACTCTACCCCCTGTCAGCCAAACCTTAACAGACGCATCAGATTATGCATGGGGGCTCACCTGGCGGGAAGATGCATTCCAGGGATATGGACCCCAAAACAAATGCATCTGCATATCAACCAAAAAGAGATGTTAGCTGTTCAAAATGCCCTGGCAGCCTTCAATGGCTTACTTCATCCAGGACCACTACTGATAAAGATGGACAACACCACGGTTATGTGGTATATAAACAAGCAGGGGGCCACACATTCATATCACCTTTGCAGACTCGCCATGGCACTGTGGGACACAGCTTTGACTTACCAGGTGCATTTACAAGCTCAATTCCTGCCAGGAAAACAAAACACTCTGGCAGACGATTTAAGCAGAAACCTTATGGACCCACACGAGTGGAAACTAAATCCACAAGTCTTAAGCATGATAACAGAGAAATGGGGGAGCCCAGACATGCATCTATTTGCCTAGGCCTAGGCAAGACACTGATTATGAATCTTCAGATCAGGTTTCGATTTCTTCTGATTCCTTTTCTGATCAGGAATTATCTATTCCTCCCTATGAGGATTCTGATGCACGGAATCTATCCCATCTGCATCACCTCCTGAGGATTATTATTATTGGAGAAACATTGCATACATTAAGGGAGCATTTTCACTGGGAGAGTCAAGATTTTTCAGAATCAAAAAAGAGGCTCAGGGATTTCCTACTTCTCCCTCAGCACAGGCCTTTAGCCATTCCCCGTTTTAGACATTGTGGATGATGTATTTTCAGAGTCAAGCTTGACTCCTGACTCCTTACCTCCAGCTCCCAGCAAGCCTGATGGATATTACAGGGTCCCTGACTCTCACAAATTTTTATTTAGAAACCCTGACCCAGAAACTATTTCACAGGATCCAAAGGGAGTTGAGGCCTCAACAGCAAAAAATCATACCCCCTCTGACAGAGATTCAAGGGCACTGGATAGATGGTGAAAGAAGGTTTATCCTTGGCAATTAGGGCCCTAAACTGCCAGTTTCATATGCTCAAGTATTAACAACATGTTATGGGATTGCTGAAACAGAAAATGATGTTGATTTCTGAATGTGCAGAAAATAAAGAATTGCTGGAATTATTGCATGCAGCTGAACAAGTTGGAAAGCATACTTTGCAATGTGGTTTTGATTCCTTAGAGGCCTCCTGTAGGGCCACAGTTACTAGATCTGTGATTAGGAGGCATGCCTGGCTAAAAGAGCAAAGTTTGCCTGATCATGTTAAAGCTAAATTACTGGATGCTCCTTTACAGCATGATACTCTGTTTAGTATTAAGGCAGAAGAGGTTTTAAAGAAAATGGAAGACAAAGCTAAGTCTATGCAAACTGTAAAAGACTTCTTACAAGTGCAGCCACCAAGATTCAGTAGACACTGGCCTACAAAAAATTGGTCCTTTTCTGTGTCCGACAGAGCTCAAAGGGGCAAATCCAGACACCCTAAAGGTTCTAGATACCAGGCACAAGATTCTTACAGGTCAAAGCAATGGGGGTGCTTCTACCTCCAAATCTGGAGGAGATAAAGCGCAAACCTACAGAAAACAGTCCCAATGACTTCCCTCTGCCATCACCAAGCACTTACTTTTTGGCAGCACCCTTAGTGGGAAAATTAGCACTTTTTGCTCAAAATTGGCAGGTAATAAACCAGGACAAGTGGGTGCTAAACATAGTATCACAGCGGTACAGATTCCATTTCCATACTCTGCCAATGGCAAATGGTTGTCCAAATCTGCCAAAAAATCAATGGGCAGAGGCACAGAAACAGGTTACGTCCCTCATGGATATGGGGGCTATTCACCCAGTACCCATGGAGGCTATTCACCCAGTACCAGAACAGGAAAAAGGACAAGGTTTTTACTCTAGTCTGTTCTTGGTACCCAGAAGGCCTGGAGGCCAATACTGGATTTATCGATTTTGAACACATTCCTGGACATTCCAAAATTCAAAATGCTAACTTTGCAGCAGCTTTTGCCCATGCTGGCCAAGAATGCGTGGCTGGTGACATTAGACCTAAAAGAGGCATACCTGCATGTCCCAATAAGGGAATCGTGCAGAAGATACCTCCGTTTTAAGGCTGGCTTAATGCATTACCAATTCTCTGCACTGCCCTTTGGCTTATCTACTGCGCCCAGGGTCTTTACAAAGTGCCTGGCACCAGTAATTGCTTTTGCAGACAAAGAAGTATACAAATATATCCTTACTTGGACGACTGTCTCATTCAAGCAGAGAACAAGGACATTCTTCTTCAGCACCTGGCGTTTGTGAAAAGGCTTCTGCTTCTAACATGCCTAGGGTACACAATAAACGAAAAGAAATCACAACTGGTACCCTCTCAAAAGATAACATTCCTGGGTGCAAGCTTGAATACAACTGCCCAGATGGCTTTCCTCACGCCAGACAAACAAAGGCAACTGACTACTTACTTCAAACTGATGGCAACAAAAACCTAGTTATCTGCAAGACAAACTCTGCAGGCTTTGGGGTTCATGGCATCCTACATTCTGCTGATTCCATATGCAAGACTGCATATGAGGAAACTTCAATGGTACCTAAAAAGTTTATGGAGTCAACATTGTCACAGTCTGGAAACAATGGTTCCTCTTATTCCCTGTCTACAACAGAAGATGTTCATCGTGTTTCACTGTTGCAGTTATTACTCTTGGGTTATCCTGCTGGCAGGCTACCCTCAGTCGGCCAGAATTCCAAAGTCTAGGTCCGGCGTCGGTTGCTGTCGCCTCTTCCCTGACGTCAGTGCGCCAGGGGTATAAAAGATGCAGCCGACGCCATTTTCTTCAGTCTTTCTTGCCGGTGCCCGAAGCAAAAGCAGTTCGCAAGTGCCGGTCGGCCGACTCCTGACATTTTCAAATCCGAATTTCAGAACCAAAGTCTTCTTTAAAGCTATGTACCCCATTGGGGAAACTTTTTTCTTGCTCCAGACCGATGTCAGAAAATGTTAGCAATTATATTTCTTGTGGGAAGCAAATACCTCATAAGGATTTTCACTCTTACTGTAGCCCTTGCCTAGTCCTTGATCACAACGTTGCTAGCTGTCAGTTTTGTGCTAGATTTAACCAACGCACTATTGAGCGTCGGTTTGATTTTGCATTTCATTACTTTGGCCGAAGATTTAATTATATAATGCCGTCGGACCAGCTGACAACCGGAGTTTACAAAAAACGCAAAGACAAGGAAAAGGATAGGCATCCGAGGTCCAAAACCAACGATGAGGCCTCTGCTAGGCCAGTCGCTGATTCTCAGTGAGGTGCTTTCGCAGCCCCTGGCGCCTCAGATTGGTCCGGAGCCGCTGAGCAGGCATCGGCTTCTGAGGGTGTGTTCAGACCTACACAACTATATATTAAGCCATCTTCAGCTTCAAAGACAAAGACTAAAGCAGCTCTAAAGACAAAGAAACAAGTACAGCGTTCTCCTACTCAGTTTACCATGCCTAAAAAACAGGTGCTCAAAATGGCTGAAGACCTAATTGCTTTGATCAGGGGCTCCCATCCCTACCTGATAAGAGGCCTAGGCAAGAGACAGAGTATTATTCTTCTGATCAGGTTTCTATTTCCTCTGATTCCTCTTCTGAACAGGATTATTCCATGCTTCCCTATGAGGATTCTGATGCTGAAGAAATCCATTCCTTCAGCCTCTCCTCCTGAGGATTATTCTTTTGGGGAAACCCTGCATACCATGAGGGAGCATTTCCACTGGGAGAGCCAAGATTATTCTGAATCTAAGAAAAGGCTCAGAGACTTTCCGCTACTTCCTCAGCACAGACCCCTTGCTATTCCACCTGTTTTAGACATTGTAAATTATGTATTTTCAGAGTCCGGCCTGTCCCCTGACTCTTTACCCCTGCACCTGCTAAGCCAGACAGAAACTGCAGGGTTCTGGATTCTCATAAATTCCTATATAAAAACCCTGCTGCTGATCCAGAAACTGTATCTCAGGGTCCCAAAGGGGTTAAAGCCTCCACTGCAAAAAACAATGTCCCTAGACAGATGGGGGGGGGAGGTGTACACTTCTGCTACCTTGGCTGTAAGGGCTTTAAATTGTCAGTTTCATATGCTTAAATATCAGCAATATTTAATGTCACTGCTTAAACAGAAATTGTTAACAAATACTGAATGTTCAGAGAACAAGGAATTGCAGGATTTATTGCATACAGCTGAACAAGTGGGAAAGCATACTTTGCAATGTGGTTATGATTCACTGGAGGCCTCATGCAGGGCTGCTATCACAGGTTCTGTTATTAGAAAGCATACTTGGTTAAAGGAACAGAATCTGCCTGATCGTGTTAAAGCAAAATTGTTAGATGCACCATTGCAGCATGATACTTTGTTTGGTACTAAAGCAGAAGAGGTTTTGAAAAAAATGGAGGATAAAGCAAAATCCATGCAGACAGTCTAGGATTTCTTACAGGTACAGCCACCCAGGTTAGCAGGAACTGGCCTTCTAAAATTGGTCCTTTCCAGTGTCAGACAGACCACAAAGAGGCAGATACAGGCGTCCCAGAGGCAGATCCCAGCCCCAAGGCTCATACAGGCCTAAACAATGGGGTGCTCCTACCTCCAAAAGCGGAGAAGACAAATCACAACCTTACAGGAAACAGTCCCAATGACTTTCCTCTGCCAGATCCAAGCACTTTTCTTTTGGCAGCCCCTTAGGGGAAAACTAGTACTTTTTTCATCAAATTGGCAAATGATTACCCAAGACAAATGGGTCCTGAACATAGTGTCCCAAGGCTATAGGTTCCATTTTCACACTCTACCAAGGTCAAAAGGTATGCCAGACCTGCCACATAATCAATGGGCAGAGGCGCAAAAACTAATTACAGCCCTCATGGACATGAGGGCCATTCAGCAAGTACCACAACAAGAGCAGGGGCAAGGATTTTACTCCAGACTTTTCCTAGTACCCAGGAAGGACAGAACATAGATGCCAATACTGGACCTGTCTATACTAAATATGTTTCTGGAAGTTCCAAAATTCAAGATGTTGACTCTACAGCAGCTACTGCCCATGCTGGGCAAGAAGGCTTGGCTCAGAACTTTGGACCTAAAAGAGGCATACCTGCATGTCCAAATCAGACAATCTTGCAGAAGATACCTCAGATTCATAGCTGGCTCAATAAATTACCAATTCTCTGCACTGCCCTTTGGCTTATCTACTGCGCCCAGGGTCTTCACAAAGTGCTTGGCACCAGTAATTGCATTTTGCAGACAAAGAGGAATTCAGATATATCCCTACTTGGACGACTGCCTAATTCAAGCAGAGAACAAAGACATTCTTCTAAAGCATCTGGCGTTTGTAAAAAGATTACTAACTGGCCCAGGGTACACAGTAAACGAAAAGAAATCAAAAACTAGTGCCCTCTCAAGAGATAATATTCCTGGGTGCAAGCTTAAATACAACTGCCCAGATGGCTTATCTCATGCCAGACAAAAGCAACTGACTTCTTACTTCAAGAAATTGGCAACAAAAACCCACTTATCTGCAAGGAAAATCCTGCAGGCCCTGGGTTTCATGGCATCCTGCATTCTACTAATTCAATATGCCAGTCTGCATATGAGGAAACTACAATGGTATCTAAAAAGTGTTTGGACTCTGCATTGCCATAGCCTGGAGACAGTAATTGCACTCATTCCCTGCCTGCAACAGGAGTTTTGATGGTGGGCAGAAGCCTGTCACCACAACAAGAGTCTGCCATTCAGTTTACCCACAGCCAGACAGACACTGACAACAGATGCATCAGATTATGCCTGGGGGCCCATATGGCAGGAAAATATATTCAGGGCACATGGCCTTCAAACCAGATGCAGCTTCACATCAATCAAAAAGAGATGCTAGCTGCTCAAAATGCCCTGACAGCTTTCAAGGACCTGCTTCATCCAGGACAACTACTGGTAAAGACAGACAATACTACAGTCATGTGTTACGTAAACAGGGTGGTACACCTTCCTACCCTCTCTGCAGACAAGCAATGACCTTATGGGACACAGCATTGGCTTTTCAAATTCACCTGCAAGCACAATTCCTGCCAGGAAAAATAAATACTCTGGCAGACGAACTAAGCAGAAACCTCATGGGTCCCCACGAATGGAAACTGGATCCACAAGTCTTCAGCGTGATAATAAGGAAATGGGGATGCTCAGACATAGATCTATTTGCCTCCCCTCACAACTGCCAATTGCAGAGATTTTGCACAAGGATTTATCACAAGCAAGCATGGAAAGTGGAGCCCTATCCTTCAGCTGGAAAAATGTAACAGTATATGCCTTTCCTCCATTGCCTCTCCTTCCCAGGGTACTCCTAAAGGTCAAAATGATACTGATTGCACCAGACTGGCAACGCCAGCACTGGTACCCAATCCTAAAGAGCTTGTCTCAAGGTCCAGCATGGATATTGCCTCCAACTTCTCATTTGCTGATCCAACAAAACAATCAGATCCTGCACAGCCAACTCAGGACCTTAAATCTGGCAGCATGGCGGATAATGTAACCATTCAGAACACTCCTCTTTCAAAAGCTGTTATAGACGTTATCTTGGAGGCCAGGAGGCCCAGTACCAGAAAATCTTATGCAGAAAAATGGAAGAGATTCTGTGCTTGGAACCAGGAACAAGGCATTGACACGTGTGTACCAAATATACCTCAGATTTTACAATACTTAACTGAGATGCTGAACCAAAGGCCTTTCTTTCTTATCAATTAAGATTCATGCCTCTGCCATTTCAGCTCATTACAATAAGGAACCACCTATCTTTTCTCATCCTTTAATAAGGCATTACCTCAAAGGGGTCAAAAACATTAGGCCTCCAAGGAGAGCACCAATTCCGGCCTGGGACCTAAATCATGTTTTGGAAAAACTCACACTGCCTCCTTTCGAGCCAGCTTCAACAGCAGATATAAATTTTTTATCCTGGAAAACAGCTGTACTCCTAGCAATAACCTCTGCAAGGCGAGTTTCGGAGTTACAAGCACTCATGGCTGTGGAACCTTTTGTCATTTTTCATCCAGACAGGGTTTCTTTGAGGACAAACCCTACATTCATGCCTAAGGTGGTATCCATTGTGGCCCTCAACCAAACCATTCACTTGCCTACCTTTTATCCAAATCCACGGAATAAGGGTGAGAAAATTCTGCATTCTTTGGACATACACAGGCAGTTACGTTTCTACTTGGACAGAACTAAAGCTTTCAGAAAAACTGAGCAACTTTGAGAGTCATATGCTGCAGGATCACAAGGAAAGGCTATCTGAAAACAGACTATTTCTAAATGGATAGGCCATTGCATCCGTTTCTGCTATTTTCAACATGGCAAATCAGTGCCTAAGGGCATTAGGCCTCATTCCACCAGAGCAGCAGCCTTTCTCAGAGGAGTACCAACCAAAGATATCTTAGAGGCTGCAACTTGGAGTTCAGTGCACACTTTCACAGAGCACTTCTGCAGGGCCTCATAGCCTCTCCCAATCCTATTTAGCCCAGCCACCCATCCTCAGCTTTGGGATTCAACCCAAGAGTAATGACAGCAACAGTGAAACACTATGAACATAGTACAGTTATGTACCTACCATAAATGTAGATGTTCGAGTGTATTCACTGTTGCAGTCCAGGTTACCCACCCACAATCCCCCTTCTCTTTGCTGGGACTTTTCTGCATTTCTCTATCCTATACAACCTATTTGGTGTATTTGCTTGTAGATAAAGGGAATGTTATTTTTGTGCATGTATTTTTATTGGCATATTTTTTCAGCCCACCAATTTGGGGGCACCTGACATCTGGGGCAAGAAAAACTGAAGAAAATGGCGTCGGCTGCATCTTTTATACCCGTGACACACTGACGTCAGGGAAGAGGCGACAGCAGCCGGCCGGACCTAGACTTTGTAATTCTGGCCGACTGAGGGTAGCCTGCCAGCAGGATAACCCAAGAGTAATGACTGCAATAGTGAATACACTCGAACATCTACATTTATGGTAGGTACACAACTGTACTTTTCTATGGTGTGCAAAGGCATGTCACCAAAACATGGGACGACCCTTCACTCTACCCCCTGTCAGCCAAACCTTAACAGACGCATCAGATTATGCATGGGGGCTCACCTGGCGGGAAGATGCATTCCAGGGATATGGACCCCAAAACAAATGCATCTGCATATCAACCAAAAAGAGATGTTAGCTGTTCAAAATGCCCTGGCAGCCTTCAATGGCTTACTTCATCCAGGACCACTACTGATAAAGATGGACAACACCACGGTTATGTGGTATATAAACAAGCAGGGGGCCACACATTCATATCACCTTTGCAGACTCGCCATGGCACTGTGGGACACAGCTTTGACTTACCAGGTGCATTTACAAGCTCAATTCCTGCCAGGAAAACAAAACACTCTGGCAGACGATTTAAGCAGAAACCTTATGGACCCACACGAGTGGAAACTAAATCCACAAGTCTTAAGCATGATAACAGAGAAATGGGGGAGCCCAGACATGCATCTATTTGCCTCTCCTCAAAATTATCAACTGAAAAGATTCTGCACAAGGACTTATCACAGACAAGCATGGAAAGTGAACGCCCTATCCTTCAGTTAGAAAAACCTATCAGTTTACGCCTGTCCTCCTCTGCCTCTTCTCCCTAAGGTCCTCCTAAAAGTCAGATAAGAGAAACCAAAGATGATACTAATTGCCCCGGACTGGCCCCGCCAATACTGGTACCCAGTCCTAAGGAACTTGTCTCAATACCTAGCTTGGACCTTGCCTCAAAGACCACAACTACTGTCTGAGCAAAACAATCAGATCCTGCACAGTCAGCTACAGACTCTGAACCTGGCAGCATGGCTAATCATGTAGTCATACAAACAACACCTCTCAGTAAAGCTTTGATGGATGTCATTTTGGAAGCCAGAAGGACTAGTACTAGAAAATCTTATGCTTACAAATGGAAGAGATTCTGTGCTTGGAATCAAGCACAAGGAACTGATGCAGCAGAACCAAATATTCCTCAGATATTGCAATACTTAACTGAGATGCATGACAAAGGCCTATCTTTCTCATCAATTAAAATCCATGCCTGTGCCATTTCGGCTCATTTTAATACAGAGCCACCAATCTTTTCTCATCCTTTACTTAAGCAGTATCTTAGCGGAGCCAAAAACTTTAAGGCCTCCTAGAAGATCACCATTACCTGCATGGGACCTCAATTATGTGTTGGAAAAGCTCACCCTCCCTCCATTTGAACCAGCTGCTACCGCTGATATAAAGTTCTTATCATGGAAAACCGCTCTGCTACTAGCTATTACTTCAGCAAGAAGAGTTTCAGAGCTACAGGCCCTCATGGCTATAGAGCCTTTCATCATATTTTACCCAGACAGGGTATCTCTGAGGACAAATCCTACTTTTATGCCTAAGGTGGTTTCCACTGTGGCTCTTAACCAAATAATTCATCTGCCAACCTTTTATCCAAATCCACAGAACAAGGGGGAGAGAATTCTGCATTCCTTTTACGTACACAGACAGCTAAGATTCTACTTAAGCAGGACTAAAGCTCTAAGAAAAACTGAGCAATTACTAGTGACATATGCTGCATGATCAGAAGGGCAGGGCTATTTCAAAGCAGACAATTTCAAAGTGGATAAGCCACTGCATCCGTTTCTGCAACTTACACCATGGTAAACCTGTGCCTAAGGGCATTAGGTCTCATTCCACCAGAGCTGCAGCTACTTCAGCAGCCTTTCTAAGGGGAGTACCAACCAAAGACATTTTAGAGGCTGCTACTTGGGAGTTCTGTTCACACCTTTACAAAGCATTATCATTTACCTCTTTACTCTAAATCCAGAGCACGCTTTGCCACTGCAGTTCTGCAGGGCCTTATAGCTGCTCCTAATGCTGTTTAGCTCCAGCCCCCCAACCATAGCTTTGGGATTCTACCCAAATGTAATGACTGCAACAGTGAAACATGAAGAACATAGTACAGTTGTGTACACTTACCATAAATGTAGATGTTAGAGTGTATTCACTGTTGCAGTCCAGGTTACCCTCCCGCCATCCCTCTGTCATTCTGGAGTTTATCCTTCCTTCTCTATCTTCTACAACCTATGTGGTGTATTTGCTTGTAGATGAAGGTAAAGTTTGTATTGATCCATGTATATATATGTATATGTATATGTGTATATATATATATATATATATATATATATATATATATATATATATATATATATATATATATATGCTACCTTTTGGGGGGCACCTGACATCGGGGGCAAGAAAAACTAAAGAAAATGGCGTCGGATGCATGTTTTATACCCCTGATGACCTGACGTCATGGAAGAGGAGACAGCAACCGATGCAGGACCCAAGACTTTGGAATTCAGGCCGACTGAGGGCAACCTGCCAGCAGATTACCCAAATGTAATGACTGCAACAGTGAATACACTCGAACATCTACATTTATGGTAAGTGTACACAACTGTACTTTCACAGCTCTGGAGACTGATTCGAAGAAGTCTATCAGGTTTAGAAGACAAGATCGGCCTTTCACGAACGTAAACTGGGTATGGTCCAGTGTTTGAAGGTTGCCAATGTCTTTGTTTATAAGTTCCATGATAATGCGTTCCATTCCCTTGCAGATCAGGCTCGTCAGACTGATGGGACGGTAGTTCCCGGGATCCAAGGTGGATCCTCCCTTGTGGAGTGGGATAACTGTAGCTGTGCGCCACTCAGTGGGCATGGAGCCTGAGGTTGAGACTATGATTAAACATGACACTTAGGTGAGGTGCCAATTCATGTTGTAGTTCATGTAGTACACAGCCCGGGATGGCACCTGGTCCCATGGATGTTGTATTCTTAGCTGTGGAGATTGCGGTTCTACCTGTGTGGCCATGATTACAGGAATTTAACAATATTTTGATATTGAGATGGGCCCTTTAAGGGGTGAGAGGGGGGGTGAAGTTTGCACTAAATCGATCTGCCAGGATATTGGCAATATCCTTGGGATCAGTATATTTATGGCCATTCTGTTGTAGCTCAGAGCAGATCTGAGCATTGCCATTTAGATTATTGACATAAATATAGAATGCCTTGTAGTTGTCTTTGGAATCTTTGGCAATTTTATTTTCATAACTAGCTTTGGAGGATTTTATGAGGGATCTCAGCTTCTTACTGAGGCTGGTAAACGAGTTTTTTTGCATCCTGGGATTTTCCTCTTTTCTGCAACAGTTTCTTCCTTCTGTTGTATAGTTTGTTTATGACAGGGGACCACCGGATTGGCTTCCTTTTTTTGGAGGAGAGCATCTTGGTTCTATTTGGGATGGCACAATTCATGCACAAGTGGATGTGCCCATACAGTGCCTTAGTGTAGGATTCAGCAGTCGAACTTTCAGCTCCTGTCTGCATGGGTGTCATGAAGTTTGTCACTTCTGACTTGAGTAGCATGAAGTTGGCTTTGGAGAAGTTTTTTATGGAGGTTTCGTTACTGGGGGTTGGGGGTGGGATGTGGATGTCAAGGGTGATTAGCTTATGGTGAGACCTGACGAATGAGGGGGTGACCACTGGTGTGGAGCATCTATCTCCCATGTTGGTAATAACCAGGTCTAGCATATTTAAGCCCCTGGTGGGACAATGGATTAGTTGATCCAGGGTGTTGGAATTTATGAATTCCGAGAACATTTGGGAAAAGGTGTTGGTACCCGAGTAGTTTTCCCAGTTAATTGCAGGGTAGTTGAAATCACCCAGTGTTAAGGTGTTTGGTTGTATCTTAATATTTTCCAGTATGTTTAGAAAGGTGTAGTGAGAATCTTGGGGCATGGTGGGGGATCTGTAGCAAGCTACAATTTGGATTGCAGTCTTACCTAGTGTTAGTTGCACCTTGAGAATTTCAGATGCATTGTGTTGGGCAACTAGCCTGGTGGTGTGAAAATCCTTGGTGAATATGAATACCCCTCCACCTTTAGTATTTCGGTCTTGGTTTGGTGGCCAAAAAGTGTGGTAAGAGTTGTAGCCTGGTATTGCAGGGGTGCTCTCTGGAGCCTTGAACCAGGTCTCAGTTATTGCACAGATATCGATGTTCTCCATTTTTAAGAGTGCCTCGAGAGAGTGCATTTTGAGGTTTAGACTTCTAGCATTGAGTAGCACATGTACCACACCTATGATATTGCAGGTGCAGTGATATCTTATACCAGTGTTTTTATTTAGATGTGGTAAGCTTAACATTGGGTCCACATTAATATAGCAGTGCCATTGGGTTTGTTGGTGATCCTTGCCTTGTTAGCTTGATAACCTCTCTCCAATAAACTTTTGAAATTCCTATTTGTTCACTCCGCTTAAAATTTGATTAGTTTAGGGTTACCCTAAATTAATCCTCCAGTTAACTATACTAGTGCTGTCCTTACTGTCAGTACACATTGGAACTGAAAAATTTCTCTTGTAATCTTTTCAAGTGGATGCAGTGGCAGAAGCTGGTAAACCTGTTCTTAAAAAAGGGGGACCTAGTTTTGCTTTTTCCACTGAATTTCCAAGCCAGTATCCAGTAACGTTTGTTGTAGACTGTGTCCGCAAATGTGCACTAAGAAAGAAATTTCAGTGACGTGTACTGAGTTGTTATACAGCCTATACTCCCTGATAATTTGTCCATGGACTGTGTTGGGTTGCATCCAAGGTAGATTTTGAATCTGAAATTAAGTCAGCATTCACAAATTTAAGTTTACAGAATAAAGAATTGTGAAACATTTCCTTATTGCTATCTAAAGAGATACATCTAAGAAATCAGCTTTGTTTACTTCCACTTAGTGTAAAATGTAAAAAAAATATTTTCAAATTAAAAAAAAAGTTGTGTAATATATGTAAAAGCTTGCATTGCTAACTAAAGGGTGGTTTTATAAAAAAAATAATTTTCAAATGACTCAAAACCAAATTAGCAAAATTAGGTACAGCAGTGACACCCATGGCAGTATCCTGAATCTGGTGAAATAAATTAATATTAAAAATAAAACAAAATTGTAAGTAACAAGTGTTGATTTTTATTGTTTCAGTACTTAAAAAGTTTCTACCATAATCAAGACTAACATCTTGTCAGAGGTATAATGCTGATCTGTGTCCATGATGTGTAAAATGGTTTCCTCCCCATTAAAATTATATTTTATATTTGTCATGTTATTCCAGGAACATTCAAGAGTCAGTGATATAAGATTGATCCATGAGCAGCAAAGCTCATCACTAACCCTATTCTAACATGTTATCAATGGATGGGAAATCACAAATTTACCCCTGGATTGGTACCTCTGTTTCTAATGGACAGGAGCAGCCTGTGAATGTTGGATGTGTACAAGTGTATATCTTAATTTTAAAATTACTTAAGATATTAGCACATGTTCATTGACAAGTGCAAGTCTAGCTGTCGTTGCAGGCCATTTTAAGCTTAGACAGTTTCCCTTTTTATGCTCGAAATAATCTATCCCATTTGGTTAGAGACTGGTCTTACACATCTGTTGTGGGATCTTACCATAGATAATTTGAGGGGATCCATACATGGGATAAAGCACTTAGGAGCTGCCCTCTGTCCATTAGTAGGATTGGGGGAGCAGTCCTGGGGTAAATTTTCTGTTTCCCACCCATAGATCTAAGTTGTGCTCAATATGGCCAAGGATGAACTTTATTTTATGTGGATGGGGAGTCTGTTCCACAGCAGTGGTATCCTCTTCGAGATATACCTGTCTATCCAAACCATTCTGTTGATATTGCAGAAGAAGTTTAGATCCTTAGACCATGTATTTCTGATGCCATTTGACTTACTGATGTGCAGTAAATACATCCACAATGGGTCTGTGGATGCCTTGTGTCAGACACAGGGTCACCTGTTAGCTATCTGTAGAATACAGTGTATTTTGACAGGACTTTTGAGTTGGTCCATGTAGGGCATGCTGTTTAGGCCATGTTTCCTTTCAGTAAGGTATCTTTGTGGGCATTTCAGTTGTTGCTTGTGTCTGGACAGATACATTCCAAAGGGGGCCTTATATTCAATTATAGGTCTGATTAAAGGGAGATTATTTATGAGTGTGGTAAGCTTGGCTAGGCTTACAATGGCTGTTCGGCTGATAGCCTAGTAACCACCTATGAGCCTTTAAAGAGAGTCCGTGTGTGGATTTAAAAGGTTGTCTAGGAGCATGGATATAAATTCAGTTTAGGAGGCCTTACTAAATGCTGTAGGATGGAAGGGAGGACAGTGCACAACCTTGTATATTTTGGGTATACCAGAGGCCAATTTAGGATGTAGTAGTTCAAAATATATTAGAGCTTTTCTACATTATTAACATATCATGATGTTTATTCATTTGTTATTGCTACTGTGGATTGTGGCTGTTAACACCGTAATTTGTGCTTCTGTTATTATTACTGCCTGATTCTTGATTTCATTGTATATTACTATCCTATTTGTATTCGCCCGGGTCATGTCTATAAAGGGTCTTTGGACCAGTGCACTACTTTGTTAACAAATGTATAAATAAATAAATAAATCAAGAGCATCCAAGTTTATGTACCACCGATATAAGAGGTGTATTCATTTCTGTGGATAAACAGCCAATCTACTCATCTGTAACTAGGCATGTCTCACAAAAGTTCTTTCATTTTTTAAATGTATGGAGTAGTGTGAGTAATGCCTTTGCAAATACCCTTCATTTTTCATGTATAGAAGGCCCTACCAGCTACATAGGTTAACCAGAGATGTTCATTCTATCTCACTTGCATTCTGTCTTGCTGGCCGAGCCACTGCCCCACTGCCACCTAAGCTCTTCTAGAGTTGGTTCCGCCGCCCGAGGCTCCCCTATATCCCAATGCTAGGCGCAGAGTATTTAAACCCCTTTATTTTTTTTTTTTTTTATACTTATTTTAGTTTAGAGAGGAATTTGCCCCTTTTTCTTTAAATTCCTGTTTTCCCCCTTAATTAAAACCTAGTTGTAGTTTTTTTTTAAGCTAAAAAAACTAGACAGGGTGTAATCAGTGTGTTTCTGACTGTGTGTGTGTGATGCACTGGAGTCTAAAGAAGAAAAAGGTCTCAGGCTTCAAGAGTGTGATGCGTGCTGTCAGAAAGAGGATGAATCTGTGGCCTGAGGCGTTTTGGCTCTCGCCTTCCACCCTCCCAGGAGACCCCCTGCGGTGGTTGTTAAAAAGGCATGGATGGAGCCTGATTCAGTGGACCCCACTCCCCAGGAGACCTCTTAAATTATAACGGCACCAAAAGACAAACAGTTTGACAAAAGGAGTTTTCGTCCTGTGCTATGGTAAGAAGCTACCTACTAAGAAGGAACTAGTTGATCCTTCAGTACCGTCCATCCACCTGTAGCAAGGAATTGTGGTCCATGGACAGGTACGGAAGTGGATGTTCTCGCCAGCTTACATTTACTATGTCATTGTTCATTTGGGTGCCATTTCACTCGCCTTCAGCAGGACTTGATCAAAGAAGCGAGTGACATGTTACGAACCACAGCTTAAGCCTTTGCAGAACCCATAACCACAACTCCGCCTCCTTCTCGGCGTGCTGATGGAGCCAGCAGGGCCGCGAGGACAGGTGCCTGGATACGTAGGCATGCCTGGATGCGGCTATAACTTATGACCCTTTCCAGGACCTCTCACTAACTCCCGCTTACGGATCATCTCTCTTTGGTCCTCCTCTTGAGTGAACCTCACTAGGTGCGTGAGACTGATGGCAAGACTCTTCTGCCGCCGGAGTTTTCTTTTCCTTCATAGACTAGACCTAAAAGGCCAGAAAAGTGGGAAAATGTGGTTCCGTAGAAACAATCAATCCTGGACTTAAGCCTGGACAAAGTCGTTTCCCTGCCAGAGGCAGACAGCCAGTTCAGCAGACCAGCAAGGATCCCGAATTCACTCAAGTTTTTTTTTTTTCAAAGAAACAGGGGGGACTGGACAATTTTGATCTCAGTATCTCTAGTTGAACATCAAGATCAAAAGAAACAAGATTTTGGATCATGCGTAATCCTCTTCCCCCCCGCTGGGGAAAAGTGGAACTGATCTCTATAGACCTTCAGGAGGATGCGCTATCACATAAAATGAACAGGCGGCCAAGAGACCTTCCGCCCTTCAGGCTGGGAACCAGTCATTTCAGTTCAGGGGCCCTGCCTTTGGTCTCCACTGCCCCGGGTGTTTACCAAATGCATGGCAGTGGTAGCGGTGTTTCATATTTGACGACTGGCCCTCCAGCTCCCACCACCCTCTCCTTCTGGGAGCCAGGGATTTTATTTTTCGCATTTGTCAAAAGTTAGTATTTCAATAAAAATAAATTGCGAAAGTCTGTCGCCTTTGTCCTTGTGCACTTATTACAGGCGCAAATAGACACACAGTAGATATGTCTGCAAGACTAACACATCAAAATAAACAGACATCTAAACTGGTCTCACTCCTTTTCAACAACAACAGAATCCCATTATTCAGATTCCACATCCTTCATGGAATGGATGCTCACACTCACAATGGTCATAAGCAACTTCCAATGTCCCACACCATTATGATCAGGCGCTTCCCTCTCTTTGGAAGTTATGGTAAAAACTTTAGGGATGCCTTATTAAGCAGAGCTCTCAAGTTACTGTCATACATACTAACAAAAACTCCTAGATACTAAACAGGGATTCTAAATGCTACTTTTTAAAGTTTCACATTTGTAGCACAATCCAAAATTTCAGTATTTTTCGAAATGAACTCAAAATTCAGTTTACAAGTATATGATCTCTTTTCTAGTAACTCATCAAGCAAATTGGCTCTAGCAGTATACCATTTCAGTGGAAATGATCCATTGTCTTTGAACTTAAGGATATGGATTGTCAACAAAGGAAAAAAGTACCTTCTTCCTCTCTCTGTCTCTTTCTTTTGTACTGTATCCTGCTTTCTGCCGATTCTGCATGGTTTAGTCATAGCCTCCTGTAGATACTGCTGATTCATGTGTTTGATTAACAGGATAACATTTAGTCCTGATGCTGCATTTGTTTAAAATGCAACACATAGTAACATTTGCTGATCTACTAACTCTAAAATAATATTGCATTCTTCATCTATAGTATTTTGAATTTTATTGGCTGTATTAGTCATGAGATTCTATTTCTTCTCCAGTGGTGAGGCAGTCAAAAATTCTTATGTACATATTCATCCTGTTTTATTTACTTTTTATCTCTTAGTCACAGTAGTATATACCTGTCCAGTCTGGTAAACATAATTGAAAACTTGGGATTAAATGTGGATGTGATCTAATGCATCTGTCCCGAAAACTGTTTCTTCCTCTAACACTTTTGTTACAAGTTATGTTTTTGTAGAAATGTAATGACTTTTAAGTATTGCTAAAATCCTCTATCCAGCTCCCTATATACATAGTTACGTAAACACACACATATACTGAGTCCATGTATGCAGTGCTATTAGGAATCGCGTAAAGGTGTGACCAAAAGAGGAACTTGACTGGCCTTAAAATATTGATCTAGGTAAAGGTTATGGGATGGGCATGATTTGTAAGTTTCTTCCCATATTCCTTGATTAAAGGGTTTCATGTCCAGTTTAGGAGAACACTGTTAGACACACACAGCCTAGTGTCATCACCCCCACTGTTGAATGGACTTAGTGGTGTGGAAAGGAAATCCTTGTTTATCATGATATACTGTTCTAGAGAAACTTTAGTACTATTACTTCTATTGATGTTTAGAGGGAACATAAAAGCGAGTCTGTGTTTATGGTTAAGCCCCGAATCATTGAATGACAGAAAAGGCTGTTTGCACATTGGTGGTAACAGTTCTCCTGCTCTTGCCAAACTTGCTGTTAGTAAGAGAGCCTTGTCTTTTGCCCACTTTCAGTAATTCCGTAGCTTCAGAAGATACCTCAGTTAGATCTCCCAGAACCAAGATCATATCTGAAGGCTGTTTGAGAATATTTGAGTGATGGCTTTTTTTTTTTTTTTTTTTTGTAGCCTTGAAGAATATCTGGATGTCTCTGCATGGATGTTGTATGTATGAGTCCATCTTCCACCCTGTTAATTCTGCTGGAACTTGTAGGGCTAAAGTAGAGAAGCCTGTGTTTTTGCTGTCTTTCCAGAAGTCCAATTCCAAAGTAAAATGGTTGAGTTACTTGTGTGATCTTTGCAAAGGAACCATATTTAGAATGCAAGCTCTTCTTTTAACTTTGGCTCTATTTTTGTTCATTACTTGACATCTGCTGTTTCTGCCTGGCAGCCTTTGTCTAGGTCTGCCTGCACTTAGAGGCACGCTGAAATTTTGGTTTACACAGTGGAGACTGTCAAAACTACCACTAGTGCTTTGATAGTAGTGATGTGGCGGCTTGAGAGGAAACATGCCTTGCGGAAGTGATGGGATGCCCTTTGCTACAGCTCATTGCTTGTCCCCTCTTAGTGGGGTATGTTGTTGCATAAGAAAAGCCCTTGATGGCTATCTGAATAAAGGACCTCCCAGATGATTCCTGCCCTGGTGATGAGGAGCAAAGGGGCTGATGATTGACAGCTGGGGGGGTGGGATAAAAAAAAAAGGAAAAATGTAAGCATCAATTCCAGTGAATAAAATATTAGTTTAGGTAAGGAAGCTGTTTAGTTTATTACCATAAGCATTATATTTCTGGAACTGGTGGTAGAAATGTTTATTTTATTTTTTATTTTTATTACCACGGTGGTGGTGCTGCGGTAGCGTTGTCTCACAGTAGGACGCTGTCCGGTTCGATTCTCAGCTAGAGCATCTAATGCGTGGAGACATGCGTGAATGGGCGTACCTTCGTGGAAGGTTGTGCGTCAGGGCTGATAACTCGGCACGTAAAAATCAACTACCAATCATTAGTGGACCGGAGTTCCGCTGTGGCGACCCCTAACCGGGAAAAGCCGAAAGACACAACATTTTTACATTTTTTGACCGGGCTAGTCTAACTGGATACATGTCCATTTTCAGTAGATAAGTTCCAAACTATGCTAAATAACAATATTGCAAAAAATAAATGAAAAAATAAAACAGACAATAAAGACAGAAGACCAAAAAACACATCAATTAAAACATTCATATACATTTTCATCACTGATAGTATTTCAGAAAGTCTTTTTTCCAATGTAAGCAGATGATTAGGTAAAGGGATAGACATTTGTCTTAGTGAAAAGTAGGAAAGGTAAGATAGATTAAGGTGGTTATTGGGTATGTTCAGGATTATACCCACTAGTAAAACAGAAAGAAATACATATAAGGCTGAAATGCAGGTGCCTGGAGTAGGGGCAATTTTCTTATTTTATGTAATACAGGATAGTTTGCAGGCACTAGAAGACTGGAGAAGATTACTAATGTCGCTCTTTGGCTTTAATCAGGTTTGGTTATTGAATGAGGGTGAAAACAGTAATGCTACAGTTGGTTTTAATCTGGGTTAGTGCATGGGCAAAGCCATTGGGTTTTAAGGAGTAGTTTTATTCGATTCTTGAAGAGTGGTAATGATGAAAGTAATTGTAGATTGCTGGGAAGCCTGTTCCAGATTCTCCCTACTGAATTAGAGAAGAGGGAGTCTCCTGCTTTGTTAAGGGATTTCTGGATGGTTACTTGTCATTTATTCTCTGAGCGAATGGTAGTGAGATTACTATAGGGAGAGATTAGGCTACTGAGGATAGGAGTGTTGGTGGGCTGATGTAATATTTTATGGGTGATAAGTTGTTGAAAAAGTAGCTGGTTTTGAAGTTCTAGCCAACCAAGCTGTTTAAGATTTAGACAGTGGTGGGTTTTAAATGGGGAGCCAGTGGCAAATCTGGTAATGTTGTTATAGAAGGTTACCAGTTTATTAAGGTTACTTTTGGAGAGATTGTTATAAATGGGGGAGGCATAGAGAAGGGTAGAGATAAGGTGGGTATGGGCCATTGTGGTTCTGGCTTCAGGGGTAAGAAAAGATTTTATTTGATAGAGAGAGCCAAGTTTTCTGTTTACAATTTTGGTAGTCATGTTAATATGTGAATAAAAGTTAAGATGTTGATCAATTGTTATGCCTAATAGTTTGGTAGTTCAGTCTGTTGCAATGATAGTGCCATTATTGGTCTTGACAGTGAGGTGAATAGGGGAAGACTTAAGTGTTGGGGTAAAAAGCAGTAGCTTTGTTTTTTTGGCATTTAGTTGGAGGCGTTGTTGTAGGAACCAATTCTCAACTGAGCTAAATACAGTTTGAGTAATGGTTTGGAGTTCAGGAGCAGAGCGGGCAGTACATACTAGAGTAGAATTGTCTGCATATTGAATGCAGGTGGCTTGAGGAATATTTAGATGTAGATCGTTAATGAATATAGAGGAGAGGTCCCAAGATAGTGCCTTGTGGGACCCCCAAAGTAATAGGAAGATGAGTGGAAAGGTTATTGTCCCAGAGGACAGCTTGCTGTCTATGTTCTAAATTGGACTTGAGCCATTGTAGTGCTTGTGAGCTGAATGAGAGCATTTTTAGTATGTTTAGAAGTATTTTGTGGTTAACCATATCAAAGGCTTTAGAAAGGTCAATAAAAAGTGCATCAGAGAGCTTATTATTGTTATGATGTTTGTTAATGCAGTCGGAGAAGGATAAGAGAGCAGTAGTGGTACTATGAAAAGGCCTAAAGCCATGCTGACAATCTGATAGAAGGTTATTTAGGAGAAGGTGATCAAGTAGCTGTTGGTGGATACATTTTTCCATTAGTTTGGCTAGAGGAGAGAGTAGGGCAATGGGGCGAAAGTTCGATGGAGTTACCACCTTTGTGAAGTGGGATAATGTGAGAGATTTTCCAGAGAGATGGGATAAGGCCTTCAGTAATGGTTCTGTTGATAAGCATGGAAATAGGGTAGGATAGTACTTTTGCAGCAGTCTGCAGATATTCAGCTGGTAGATCAGCTGAGGGGGTACATGGTTTGGGTTTAGTAAGTAAGGTAAAGATGAGAGATGTAGGGACTGGCTTTAAATGAAAGGGGGGTGGTATGCTAGACAGGGTGGATGGGAGGTTAGAGCTAGCAGGAGGTAAGGAGTTAGCAAGAGATTGTACAGTTTCAGTAAAGCAGGTATTGAGAGCATTAGCAATCTCATTTGAAGAGTTTAGAGACCTGCGGGGGTTGGAGTCTTGGTGTGGCTTAGGTGTAAGAGTTTATTTATAGCTGACCAGAAAATTTGTGGTTTTTGTTGATGTTTATGCTGAAGTTTAAAGTAGTAGTTCTTTTTGTCAAGGAGTATTGATCTTTTAGTGGCATTTCTTAACTGTTTATAGTTCTGGTGGTCAGTTAGATTTTTAGTGATTCTCCATTTAGACCAGATCTTATTTCTTAATCAAATTTTTTGTCTAGTCTCTTTGGTGAGCCAGGGAGTGGTTTTGGTGCTAGTTCTTATAGTTCTACTAGATGCATGGTATTCCAGGATTTGTAGGAATTTGGAGTTAAAAAAGGATACAGCTTCATCTAGTGGAAGTTGTTTCAAGGGAGACAGGTCACAAGCTTGTAGTTCAGCTTGGAAGCTGACTGGATTAAAATTATTTTTGTTGCGTGTAGTTTTAAAGATGGTTTGGTTGGGAATGAAAGTTTTTTTCCTGATTCTATAAGTAAGGACGTGATTGCTTATATCATCTGGTAGGGTATCTGCTTTATATGAGAGTGGGTGGTCATTTACAAGGATCCAGTGTAAGGTGCTTTGTTTTCCACTAGGCTTATGGATTCTGGTTGGTGAGATGATAATTTGTGAGAAGCCATAGAGATTTATGGAGTGCTGGTTGGTCTGAGGTACAGGTATTCCAGTCAATGCTGAAGTCACCAAGTATGATGGTTTCTTGTGGAAAGGAGGAGGACAGCCAACAGAGGATGGTTTGTAGGATATCAATGTTGTTGCCTGGAGGGAGGTAGGAGCATATTATATTAATGGACTTGTTTGCATTGATCTGGAGCTTAGAGATAAGGATTTCTACATGACTATCAAGGGGTAGTTATGTATCTACAATGGAAACTGGTAGGCAAGATTTAAACAGAATTACTACCCCTCCACCCTTTTTGGTTGTACGATCTAATCTTATTATATTATAACCAGGTGGGATGACTTCCTCGTCCTTTGTCGCTGGTTTTAGCCAGGTTTCTGTTAGACGTAGGACATCAAAGGATTGGGTGTCAAGTAGAGCATGGGGTTGGCTGATTTTGTTATTTAAGCTCTGTATGTTAAGATGAACTATGAGTAAGGAGTTTGGGTCTTTAGTAGAGGTAAAAGGGGTTGTAGGCTGTGGTTGGTGGGGCTTTAGTGGGATGTTATTATTTGGTCCTGGGTTGGGATGAATATCTCCGTGGAGTAATGGGTGTTGGTGAACGGTAAATAAGAACTTAAGGGCTTTATAGACACTATTCTAAGACTTGTTACTTCTTAATTGCGTTGAAAAAAGATTTATTCTGTTTTTAACCAGATAGTCCACTGAGCAGAGCTCACTTTCAAGCATGTAACCTCGGAGAAGCATTGAAAAGAACTACTCATTGGAAGAGCAGTTCAAGTTTATAGTTTTTTCCCAACATGCACACAGTATTTTGTAGTTCAAATAAAAACAATGCAAAGTCCATACTAACAAGGTTAAGTCACATTGCTCAACAGTAGAATGCGGTACTTAGTGAGTGCCATACATTGGATACAAATGTTCTAGGAAGCAGTCTGATGATGTGAGGTACACTGAGCATGGTCATTAGCCTATGCAAACTGTAAATCATTGCACAACGGGATGTGGTACACAGATCATAAAAATATTGAAATGGTTAAATTTTAGTGGTGCAAAGTATTATATTACTATAATACACACCGATGTGGAGGAGTCAGTAGGGAAGTAGGAAGAGCAGAGGACTGCACCATAACTCAAGGCACTATAGGGTGAGCATGCTCCTCAGTGTTAGAAAAAAGGTGGTGTTTAAAAGTCACTTGAAAGAGATAACATTATCCTTCTTTTTGAATATGACAATTTCATTCATTAGTGTGATACGAGTCTGTTCCTTAATTTAAATTTGTTGTAAATATGTGCATGTTTTAACTTGAATTTTTTAATATTTCTGCCTGTTGTTTTTGTTTTGCAGAACTGAAGGAAGTGAAGAGAAAGGAAAAAGATAATGCAAGAGCTGCTGCAGTTTTTGCCGAATTGGACAAGGATGCTGATGACTTGTAAGTTTCAGTGAACCCTACCCCCTTTTTAACTTTTATGTATTTAAATAAACACTTTATATCTTACAAGAAGTAAGAACTGGAACGGAGACGTTCCACAAATGTTACTGCAAAAAAGTATAGCATAACTGTTCATTTGAACATGCAAGAGTATATCAAGCTCCTTAAGCTCATTTCATTTCTAGTATAGTACAATAAGCCTACATGCCATGATGATTGATGTGCCATAATATGAATGTTTTGTCAATAGTTAATTGACTGTTGAGGTCAGATGCAGCATTTGAATGTAAATATTGCATTACATTGCTTCAAAGCTGACAGATTTCACATTATACATTTTTTAACATAGAGGAAAAATTAATCATTGTGCCAAAACTCACAGCAGCTGCAGCTCATTGAAATGAGGAGAATGACTGGGAATTCTGTCTCCTCTTTAACATAGGTTGTGCAGCCAGGGGTTGACTTATATAATTTTAACGGGCACAGATCCCGCGGCACTACTGTTTTATTTTTTCGTAGAGAACACATAAGTACTCCATGATGCTCCTAAACAGCTAACAAGTGCTGTGAAGAAATGTGTCTGTAAAAAAGACATTAAGTGTTTAACTGTAACTGCATATATACTATGTTTTTGAGTTTAAATATGTTATGGTCAAGAAAAATAAGAGCTGCTATTAATGAGACTTTATTAACAATGACAACTTTACTTTCTTGATCTTTCTGTGTGTTGTGTAATTAGGATATGTTGCGTAGCTGAATTTAAATTTAGTATATTAATTTGTAAACTGTGTAAGTGTACTGGGCATCTAGAATCTGTTGAGGAGCACATGAATTTAACCATACTTTACTTAATAAATCAGACTATGATCTTTTACAGGCTTCACAGAAAATAATTTATTACACCACATATATGTAAATGGGAGGTAGGGTTTGAGATCTGTCTCCACAAGACAAAAGAATGAAGGTCTTAAACAAGAGCAATAATTCATAAGTAACCAGTCAGAAGTGTGACCACACTTTCTTCACTTGAAGGTCTCATGAAACTTATCACCTAACAGACTGGTGTACAGCAAGAGGCAGAAGAATGTACTCAATCCTTTGTATGCTTAGATTTGTACATCTGGATTTTACTGTGCAAGTCTGTTAGGCATTACTTCACTTTACTTTGAAAAAACATGTTTCTGTGCCATCACCATAATGTATAACATCATTGCAGCTGTATTAGTGGAAAAGAACTGGAAACATTGTGTAATGTATACAGTACATGTGTGTTGAAACCCTCTTGTCATTCACATTTAAACAAAGCTTTTACCTAATAGAAACTCACAGTTCTTTATGTATTATGCAGTTTAAAGCAGTTATACAAATAAGATAAAATCTTTACCTTTATTTTACTACTACAGTTTACCTCAACTGTAAGTGCCATTTGAATAAAATTAATAAACACATAGCACACATTACTGACGCACAAAATCTTGAATGGTAATTTACGTGTTATTTTGCTCAGTCTGATGTAACAAGTCTCTGTGTTTTAGTAGCAGTTAGTGATTTTTCATTCTCTTCATTGTAAGCAGGTTATTTATTGTACTCAGAAGTCTGTTTCTGGAACTGAATTACTGATAGAAGTTTTTGTTGTGAAATGTTTGCATAATCCGTGCAAAAGAGCAATTAAAATAAGTACTACAAATATGTATTTATTTTATATTATATTTGTTGACAGGGTAGTCTGTCTAAGCAGCGGTTCCCCCTTTTCATGGGAGGCCCAGGGAGAAAAGCACCTCCAGGTAGAAAGGAAGCAATTTTACACAGTAGAGAAAAATGTAAAGCTTAAAGTTACAATGTGGATATACGGTAACCGCAAGGCAGTTATACTACAGAAAATCTGCTTAAATATTGATAAAAATATTAATAATCCTTAATTTACTTGTTTCTTTAGTGTAAGAACAATATTGATTGATAAAGTGGCATGTGTTTCTTACCAGCTAGTATGAAGCTGTGAAAGCCATGTAATTTTTTCCGTCAGAGATACTGCCCTTATAACTGTTATTTTAGGTGTATTGGTTGGAGAATTTTTAAAAGTGGAAATAGTTTTATTTTACAGTTTGCATATTGCTTTCTCCGTTTCATACTATGTAATAATGCCCACTCTGAAATAATATTATTACCAAAATCTATCTGAATCACATCAAGTAATCTTTCATTTTGTGATTTTTAACCTATTTGTCAGACGTGTAGATGAATGCCTAATAGCTCTGTATACATTTGCTGAAGGTATTTTATTTTATTTGTTATTGTAGTTTTTAGGTCACTGTTTGAGCTTTGTCTTTGAATGCAAAATACAGTTCTGAATGTTTTCCAGGATCATTCAAAATGAAAATAAATAAGCTTTCATTTTTAATACTAAGTATTTAGAATTTAATTGGTCATAGATTGTCTCTAGTTTTTGAAGTACTGAAGTGCCCATTGAAGATGCAGTAGCTATTATCTAATGTTTGCTTTCATACTTCATTCAAGGGTGCACACAGGTGTAAGACTACAGCTGGGTTTTACATTGAAAAAATAAGTCTCTTTGATTTATCACATGAAATAAAAAGTATGGGGCAGTTTACATAATGCTTTTGAGGATTAGTCATTTCTCTAGCCAGAATCACTAAGGTACTGGGATTATTGGAGGCTCATGACAAGCAGTTGGCAAATAAACACTTAGAATGGGTCATACAGTCTGTCTTATTTTTAGAAAAATGTTGAATTTCTTTGCCAGACATGCATGGATCGAAGTAATAATAGATGAAAACATCAGGATCCTCATGATGCAGTCTCTGTGTTATTCATCTTATCTTCCAAAATGGGTGTGGTGAAGGTAAATTGTTTCTCTTAAGCTTCTAACAGTGCTCAGTCAGCAAGTCCTTTATCAGTGTGTGTTTGGGCTGACCAGTCATTATGTTTTAGGTCATGGCAGCAGGGATTAGATAGCTTAGGAAAAAGCTGTTTTATTTATGAAAAGTCTGTAAAATAGAAACATGTTTCAAGCAAAAGTAATGATCACTAATCCAAGTACATTTATCTCTGAGCTGGATGAACATGTTTTCCTAACTCTTTTATCTCAGCTTCTTGATAGAATTTAAAGGTCCTAAAGGCCAGCCGCTCCCCTACTTTCTTTGAAGACCAGAAGGTTGAAAATAATGAGAGCAGTGGAATTTTACCACCACAGAATTCAGTACTTATGTATATTTTCTTACAAGATGGAAAAGCGTGTAACTTAATCTGTGTCATTTTTATTTAGAGCTGAACCTAGTGGATTGAATCTACAGGTACATTATTTTGCACACTTGAGTTTTAAAAACTTGACCTTATATTTGACTAGTAATATAGTACCAGTTGGATGATTCTGTGACCTTTCCATCTAAGTAAATTTAATGACTCCATGATTTTTTTTTTGTAATTTTACTTTGATTAAAAAATATCTCATTCTTTTGCCAAGCACCAACACATGAGTACTTGCAGCATGTGGGTCAAACAGACCCTGTACTGCAGGGTGTATAGATCTATGGATGCATTTGTGCAACCCCCCAAGTCAACAGTATAAAGTATCATCACAGCCACTGCTGCTAGGCAGTGTTTGGTTAAGGAACTGTGTGATATGAATGCTTCTGCTTTTAATTTAGACACACACAAAACTGTTATGAAGACTTGGATTAGCACGAGAAATTAAAATAATAAAGGGGTCATCTTATACAATTGATTGTTATATGGCTTTACTAAATCAAATTTATCATTCCAGGCATTTCTTTTTCTCTTGACAGAATTTCTAGACTTGCTGAAGCAAAGCTAGAACTTGTAATTTATGTTCAATTTAGTGATTTACACAAGATGCAATAGAAAATTCACCCCGAGGATCACTCCAGTGGCTGTACTCGACATAGGCACTGGAAACTAATGTCGGGTGGCACCATGCCAGGGTAATCCTATGGACTAGGCGTCTAAAAGCTCCAGGGCCATTAGCCTAGTGCACACCTATGAACCTATGATTGCACATTAGCTAGAAATAATGCAAAGACTCAAACCTTGTCCTCTGAAGTGCAGTTAATAACTTTTCTGATGTTAACTACTAGTAAAACTCTTCATTTTCTGTTAAATGAACTTAAAATTACTCGTAATACTGTTGATCTCCTGTAGGAAAAAAAATGAATGTCTAATCTTTATACGTTTAAAACAATGTTTTTGTGAAAATTTAGATACACACACAAAACAGCTTGAGTATAAACACAATGTTATTTTCTAGAAAAGCACTATAAGTTAATATATATCCTACCTCCTTTTCTATGCGTAAATGTTACAGCTGCCTATATAAGTTTCAGCATTGAACGTTGCTGTTAAAATTTAGTCACTGTATTTCTTGTGAGATGCCACATAAACACATTGAACATTTTTTTTTCATAGCACATTAACCTTTAAATGAGATATCTCTTTAATCCAAATGCTTTTATGATGATCAAGCATGAGATTAGTTACTAAACAAACTTTAAATGTCAGTATAATTA
>NC_056744.1:1308103162-1308140662 GCF_019279795.1 Protopterus annectens
TTGTATACTGGCATTGATGAAGTTTTGCACTCTTCTGGTAGGTGGGTCTTGTAATATTTTAAAGTAGTAAGTAAAGGATAAGATATGGTAAGCATGAAAGCTTAGAAAAATAATGAACGCTTCTAATAATGTTATAACAGAAAAACAGCTTAATTTGTTCTACACCTTTAATTGAACAACAGTGTCTTTCCTCGTAGTTTGGAAATAAGTTACACTGGGAATGTTTCTGCTCTTACAACAGCCTAAAAGTATAAAACCCTAAAGGGAATCAAGCAGTAATACTAGTGCTTTGAGTAGACTGACCATACAAATTGCAATACTGGAGATTCCTCTTGCCTCAACTTGAAGTATAAAACGATAAGTGGGAGTTTAAAGTTACTAAGTACAATTTTCTAGGTAAGTGGAAAGGCACTTTAAGTTTTGTTTATGCTTGTTTTGCCTTTGCTCAGGTGCCTGTCAGAAGAGTGGAGCTAGTGTTCACTGCACAGCTGAAATCTGTTTACAGTATGGGAACAGACACAATGCAGCATGGGAAAATTCTTAAATACCTGAGGCAGGAAAAGCAAACAGTTTAAGAATTAAAGACAAAGGCGTGAAAGGAGAGGAGGGAAGCAGGGGGAAAAAAATAGATTTTAACTTTAGAAGTTTTACAAAAACATGAATTGATCCTAAAAGACATGACCACAACACAACAGATATGGAAAACATTCAGTAAAGCAATGCCACTGAAGGCTCAAATGCAAAGAACACTTACAATAAACATGCATACATATACGGTATATGAATATATAAAATACAACACTTAATATACAAGTTTGCATAAAATGTAATACAGGCTCACACAGTTTTAAGTAAGATGAAATCTTTCTATATACAGTAAACACGCATACATATCCGAATATATAAAATATATACTTAATACACAAGTTTGTATAAAATACAATACAAGCACACACAGTTTTAAGTAAGATCAATTCTTTCTATATACAAAAAATACAGTACACTACCTAAAAACAGTCACCATGTAACGCTGCTACCTATAGCCACGACAACGTAGTCCACACAGCTCAAAACTCAAAGAGAATATACAATAGTCCCAAGCGAAAATTAAATTGTCAATTGTAGAAAAGTTGTAAAAAATCGTAATGAGGAGTCCATACGCTATTCAGCTCAACTGGTACACTCTTTTATTGTAGAAATAACAACAGACAGTAAGCGCTTTCACCTTTCGGCTTCTTCAGACTTTATAAACAGCACAACTGAATTTATGTTTAAATAGCCCTCCAAAGCTTACAATTGGTCAGGAGTTTAATTAGCTTTTAAAGCGCTCACTATAAACTAAAATTAAAACATGTATATAAAAATGTATATAAAAATATATAAAAATATACATAAAACTTCATTCATTAGTTTGATTTAAAAACTTTTTAAAAACACATTGGGTTACAACACTAATAAGAAAATATCAAATTTTCTTTGTAAACATATTACAGGTTGATAAAAGAAAACATAAATGACTTAACCCATGGGCATAGAAATTTATTCATAAGCACAATAACATTTAGTTGTGGGAAGGCACCTTTCATGGTTATGCAAAGTTTATTTGGGTCTATATATCCTCCTATTTTTTAAAAATGGTTTAATGTGCACCTTGTCATTCAGGCCCGGGGGTTCATCTGCCCTACACCTAACAATCCACCTACTCTCACATTCTAGTGTCCTGTTGACCATGTCACCCCCTCTATTCCCCTCATATAACTTCTGTATGACACAGAACTTAAAGGTGTGTTCAGGTCCTATCTCTTTACAGTGCTTAGCCAGGGCGTTGAACTCGGACCCTAATCGAATATGATAATTGTGCTCCCTGATACGATCTTTAAGGGCTCTATTGGTCTTCCCAATATAAAATGCAGGACAGACCAAACATTTAGCCAAATAAACCACATGCTTACTATCGCAGTTGGTATCTGTATGGAAGTAAAAGGTGTATTTAGTAACAGGGTGTACAAACATTAACTCTTCATTGATATATCTACAGTGATTGCATCTCCCACAAGGTGTGGTATTCCTATCCATACTAATGGGCCTCCTGAAATCTCTGGGTTTACACAAAAGTCTTTTGAGATTAGGTTTATTCTTAAACACTATTCTAGGGTCAGGTCCCACCACCTTCGATATCTCACTATCAGACAGTAGAATATTCCAATTCCTAGTCATAATATTTTTCACTTCTCTCGTGTCCCTAGTATAAAACAGGGAGGCCCTGGTCTCTATTCCTTCCCTTGTTGCATTATTAGTCAATGCATCTGTCTGTTCAGAAAAGTAAGGTCTTGCTCTAGTAGCTCTCAATTCATGTACCTCTTTAATGACTTTATCTATCGTTTCAACCTCATAGCCTCTTATAATGAACCTGTTCTTCATTTGTTCTACTTCTTCCATGTATCTTTCCTCTACTGGATTAAACCTGGACGCTCTCATGAACTGCCCTTTTAGTATATTGTGAAATATGTGCTGGGGATGCATGCTGTTCCTATGGAGTAGTGTGTTCCTATAACATAACTTCCTATGAATAGAAGTATTCAAAGCTCCATTCCCCAATCTGCATACCTCAACATCCAGGTACGAGATCTTACTGTCTGAGTAGTTCATGGTGAACTTCAAAAACTCGGTTGAATTATCCATGTAGGTTACAAAACTCTTTAGAGTCTCAATGTCGCCTAACCATACAAAAAAGAGGTCATCTACGAATCTACGGTACATTCCTACATACTTATCAAACAAGAGTGTGTTATACAGGTACTTATCCTCCCATGCAGCCATTACAAGATTGGCGTAGCTATTGGCACAAGATGTGCCCATAGCTACGCCATCTTTCTGCAGATAAATGTTCTCTCCAAAAATGAATACATTGTTGGTCAGAATGATTTCTAAATATAATGTGAGCAAATCAATTCTACTGCTCAAGGTGTCTGAATGTGAACCTATATATTCCTTGATATATTCTATACCCAAATCATTGGGTATTACAGTAAATAGGCTCACAACATCCAAGGTTACTAAATAATACCGTGCGTCATCACCTAGCTGTCTGCTATATGTATATAAGTCTAAAAGGAACTGCTTGCTATCCTTTAATATGTGTTTATTCATGTCTACAAAGGGTCTTAGCTGTGATTCCGTGTAAACTGAGAGTGGTTCGGTGACCCACCCCTGACCAGCAACTATCGGTCTCATCGGAGGCTCTGTTCTAGATTTATGGATCTTCGGTAGACCTTGGATTATTGGTATCACTGGATTAATGACTTTGAAATAACCATATAATTCCTCTGTGATGTCTGAGGATAGAACAAGGTCATCCAACATATAATAAACTTCAAAAACTTTTTCTTTGACTAACTTCATATCTATTTTTTCATAAAACCTTTCATCACTTAATAGCGAGGTCATCCTATCTTTATAGTCAATAGAATCCATAATTACGACAGGGCCTCCCTTGTCCGCTGGCCTAATCACTAAACTATCGTCTTGCTTCAGCTCATTCAAAGCTCTTCTTTGATTAAAATTCAAATTTTGTCTTTGTTTCCTGTACCTATTATCATCGAAATACTTATATATATCATTCTCAAGCACCCTCCCAAAAACATCCACAACCGGATGTAGTTGTGGTATGTAAGTGCTAGTGGAACGAAATCTACAGGCCCCAGCAGTATCATTGCTCTGCCCAAAATCTAACCTTAGCTGTATACTTCTGGTAAACATCTTTGTACCAACAATGACATCCACTATATCATCTCTACATGAGGGTATAAAGTTAAGACCCTTATTAAGTACCTGTAACTCATATTTATTCAAATTTCTACTTGACAAGTTCACCACTAATGACTGGTCCTCTCCCACATTTTCTTCAGGGTTGGGCCATTGTAATCTTCCATTGACCCCTTCCTTTTGTGTCTGCCCCTGCTGGCGGAGCGTTTCCTCCCCTGGTATTGCTCCTGGGCTATGGGGAAAGGGGTGTTCACCCTTTGTATGTTATTAACATTACCTACTGGTGCTGCTTTTGGTCTCACCACTGCTTCTACAGGTGTTGACTTATATTGGTTAGTTGATGGTGTTTCCCTGGAATCCCTGTGTCCTTGTTGCCCTGGTAAGTTTGTTCCCTCAGTGGCATTGATCCTATCACTATCACTGTGGGTGCCCAAGTCATTCACCTTATCTACGGCATTCACCGGATTTCTAGTAACTGTTCTATCAACGGCATTGGATATCTGTGATTGATTGATAATGTCGTTACCATTGGACCTCACTGTATTATCCACTAATGGGTTCACAGGTGGAAGTGTAGTTAATGTAGAGGCATAACTGCGTCTATAATTATTGTTATTACTACCACTGTAATTGTTATTGAAATGTTCCCTAGGCCAAGTAAACACTTGGTTATTACTGAAGTCTCTTACATCCCTAGTAATCTTGACCTTCTTTTGTTCAACAAGTCTTTTTTCAAACAAAGAAACATCATCCAAAACTCTCTCGAGTCTAACACTGACATCCATGTCTACATATTTCTTTTTAAAAACATCATAACATTTGTTCACTACAGACCTTAGATTATCTTCTTCAGGCGTGTGATACTCAATAAGTAGTTTCATGTAATTGAAACTGAGCTCAAGATTGAGCTGCTGCCATTTAAAAAGTAAATCGGGGAGTCTATCCCCTGTCGTGGGCATTTTTAAAATGCGCAGCCCACAAGGTACAATCCTTTTAGCAAGACATGCTTCAAAGTACTGACGTTGCACCTGTAATTTCTTCAGCTTTATAAATGCAGTCTCAAGTTCCTGTAAGTCCTTCGTAATGTTCCCGTTCGTAACATTGCTTTCTTCAGTGCTGTTTAATCCAATGCTTGGTTCGAAATCTAACAGTAAGTTTTCTTTACTGGTCAGGCAGGCTTGAAAGCGCTCAGCACCCTTGCTGGCTCTTTCTATAATCGACGGCACATACGCAAGCTCGATGTTCACATTCTCAGTCTCGGCCATCCTCCTAGGCTGCTGTGTTAAGTAAAACTAGCCAAACGAAAATAACAACACAGCACGCCAACGGAGCTCGGAAACAGCGTTGAAATATAATAAAAAATAAAAACAGTCACCATGTAACGCTGCTACCTATAGCCACGACAACGTAGTCCACACAGCTCAATAGAGTCCTTAAAGATCGTATTAGGGAGCACAATTATCACATTCGATTAGGGTCCGAGTTCAACGCCCTGGCTAAGCACTGTAAAGAGATAGGACCTGAACACACCTTTAAGTTCTGTGTCATACAGAAGTTATATGAGGGGAATAGAGGGGGTGACATGGTCAACAGGACACTAGAATGTGAGAGTAGGTGGATTGTTAGGTGTAGGGCAGATGAACCCCCGGGCCTGAATGACAAGGTGCACATTAAACCATTTTTAAAAAATAGGAGGATATATAGACCCAAATAAACTTTGCATAACCATGAAAGGTGCCTTCCCACAACTAAATGTTATTGTGCTTATGAATAAATTTCTATGCCCATGGGTTAAGTCATTTATGTTTTCTTTTATCAACCTGTAATATGTTTACAAAGAAAATTTGATATTTTCTTATTAGTGTTGTAACCCAATGTGTTTTTAAAAAGTTTTTAAATCAAACTAATGAATGAAGTTTTATGTATATTTTTATATATTTTTATATACATTTTTATATACATGTTTTAATTTTAGTTTATAGTGAGCGCTTTAAAAGCTAATTAAACTCCTGACCAATTGTAAGCTTTGGAGGGCTATTTAAACATAAATTCAGTTGTGCTGTTTATAAAGTCTGAAGAAGTCGAAAGGTGAAAGCGCTTACTGTCTGTTGTTATTTCTACAATAAAAGAGTGTACCAGTTGAGCTGAATAGCGTATGGACTCCTCATTACGATTTTTTACAACTTTTCTACAATTGACAATTTAATTTTCGCTTGGGACTATTGTATATTCTCTTTGAGTTTTGAGCTGTGTGGACTACGTTGTCGTGGCTATAGGTAGCAGCGTTACATGGTGACTGTTTTTATTTTTTATTATATTTTAACGCTGTTTCCGAGCTCCGTTGGCGTGCTGTGCGCTGTGTTGTTATTTTCGTACAGTACACTACCTGTTTGCTGACATTTTTATCAAAAAGACACAAGGTTACTACTTCATTTAGCCAACAAAACAGCAGCTTCTTTTATCCACTGCCTCTAAAGCATTTACACATAGTTTCTTTTTTTTTTTTTTTTTAACATTAAGTCCAGCAATAAAGTGAGGGATGTGATTTCTGCAAGTGGTTCAAGGTGGCTGGCCTTTATTGACAGAATGCTTTTTCAGCAATTACTATTCTGAAAAATGGCTAAGTGTAATGCTATTTTCCTGACTACCCCATTAAAAGAATACGATTGTTGTCTTACAGGCAATTTTGTTCTCAGTGGAGGGCAGTATCGTGAGTTGCTAATTTTAAACAGCAGACAGCTAAAAAGAACTGAAGCCTTATGTTACAGACAGTCATTTGATGTCATGAATCAGGTCACAGGAGTAGCTATATGACTCAGCAAAGGACTACAAATCTGAAAAAAACACTTTTTCAGCAGCTTAAATTTTATGAGTGTTATGTGCTGAATATAAGGCTAGAAGTGGATGTCAACATTTCATTGTAGAGAGAAGTGTGTATTTTGTTACTGCCGTCATTGCAATTGCGGACAGTATGTGGAAAATTTTATAGCATAGCCTGAGTTGCAGCATTGCTTTAGGCTAACAACCACAAAGACCCTTTAAGCCTAGCCAAGCATCCCAAATCTCTGACAAGTTCTGGCACCCCTGATAAATGTCAAGCAGGGGCTTAGGAAACTAACAATTTACAGGCTGCCTGTGTCCATTACAGACATAGGTGCCAAACCAGGGATGAATTTCCTATTCCATACCCAACTGTCCAACTTGCACTTGAATTGGATTTGGTAAGAACTCTGCTTCATATGGAAGGTTCCAGAGAAAGGGTAGTCTCTTGAGATGCATAGCAGTCTCTCCAGCAGGTCCTATTTATATCACAAGCAAAGTTTAAACCTTTAGAACAGGTAATTCTGGTGCCATATGATTTGCAGATATGCAGGAGGTCCATCAGAGTGATATCTGAAATGCCTTGTATGCCAAGAATTTATCTCCCCTCAACTACCTGTAGGAAACAGAATACAGGAATAGGGCCTTGAGGCTGTCTGCATAGAACGTGTTGCTTGCACCCTGTATTTTTTTTTTTTTTTTTTTTTAAGTGAGGAACCTCTGTGAACGTTCCAATTGTTGGATATGCCTGGTTAGGCACATCTCCAAGTGAGCACTGTACTCAATGACAGGTCTGATCAATGCTGAATACAGTGGAACAATGACTTCCTGGGACCTACATGCCATACCTTTGTTTATAATTACACAACATAGAATGACTGCCTTACTGACACAAACGCGTGATGATGGTCAATGGCTAGATTATTGTATGTGTGTGTCCCTAAGTCCCTGACTACTGGGTCAATGCTAAGAGCTGTGTTGTCAATAATGATGCTGCACTACTCTTCAATGTTTCTCCTTGCTGCCTAATTCGCCGTAACCTACCTGTTGATGCGACTAGGCTAGGCAATTGTTACTCAGCCATTACCATGCTTGCTTAGGTTTGCGAAGTATTATTTACTCCCTGTCTTAGTGCTGATACTATTTTAGCTCCATCCTTGTCTCTGTGGTGACCGATAAAGTGTTAAGAGCCCCCTTTGCTGTATATCCCTTAGTAAAATGTCTGCTGGTAGTTAGTGCGTACTGTGGAGTCTTATAGAATGATAGAACCCTCAGTGTTGTATATCCCTCAGTTAGCTTGCCTGCTGATAGTTAGTGCGAATGATATCAAGCCTCTTTGCTATACCAGCTACCCAACTAAGTCGCCTTGCTTAATCTTTAGTGCCGTGCTATTCGCAGTGGTTTAAAGGTTTAGTTTTTTAACTCTTGCATTGTCGTACATCCGGCACTCCAATAAAGGATAGCTTTACTTGCCTATCTAGCGCTGAGCTGTTCTTAGGGGAATATTGGCTTTTTATAGCAATTTCTATCCCTCTATCAATATGTATGTTTAGCTACTATATTTTGTATTAACCTTGCCCAAAGCGCCAGCTATTTTCGCTATAACTCCCAGGATTAGCGTTTATTTCACCTGCAGCTACATGTGTCCTTTACTTAGGGATAGTGGGCTCTCTCTGAGTGTTGGTTTTCCCACCGAAACTTTCATCATCTCCATCTTGCATCCTGCATGCTAGGCCCCAGAACTTGTTTTGGGGAAGGTCATTATATTGTAATATGTACTTGTTCTCTGTAATAACTACTATTTATGTTATAAGCCCGTGAATTGTGATTTCTAACTGTATGACAGCTTGTAACTTTTATTGCCTAACACTATACTGTGATTACGCTGATGCGTTTGCTGAAATGTTGGACTGTTTTCTGGCTTGATTGAGCCTATGTTATTTTGTCTCACCTACAATCTGTTTAGAGTGTTAATGTGTACAGTGTTTTAAGAGCATTTTCACCTGCCTAATCTACAGTCATTGTTTTTATATACTGCTCATTTATTTTTCATTTTATTTTTTTTCCTACCAGCTGGTCTAAGGCTTTTTCTCATATTTCTGAAAGACTGAAGTGACCTATTTGGAATCCTAAGACCTTCCTTATCCACCCTCCAATACCTGCCTGGGGTAGTATTCACCTGGGTTACCTCCCTGGACAAAAGCCACAGTAATCTGCTCTGTATGTCTCAGTGTTTTTGATCTCTCCATAAGCAATACTGTTTTTGATAATACATTACTTTGTGTTGATGTATTACACCACTGCCTGACTCTGTCAGCAGCCATCAGCAGCCATAACCCCTCCATCTGCTCCCCTACCCCTTACTACAGTCCATCTCCGTGTTCCTGTAGCTCCTTCCCTATCTTACATTAGCCTTATAACTGTTCCCTACTCCATTATCTGCCCTTCCCCTTTTCCTAACTCCTGTATTCTCCTCCCAAGGTTACCCTAAACCTTAACAAATAGGGGTCTGTCATCTTCTTTCCCCTGTAGACAACCTAGTCTCTCTCCCTACCTCATTTCTCTATTGTTCTGCCTGCAGGTCTGCCCTTCACTATATATCCCCTTCTACTATCCTGTAGAGTCCTGTCTATATTGTCTGCTCCACGGTCCTCTCCCTACTCCCCGTTAACCCCTTCTCCCTGACTAGGCCACCCTATCTTTTTCTCCCTGTACTGGTTTCACTTCTTTTTCTCTCCTCTCTTATACTACTCCCACAACCCCTGCATAATCTCAACCTTATTTACTGCTCTTCTGTCTCCTGCCCTGGTCCTCTACCTTACTGATTGTTTCTCTCCCTCTGGTCTCACCTTACTTGTGTGTGCCCCGCTCCGCTCCCCTCCCTACCCCCAATTCCCACCCACCCCCAGGGGTCCTCAACTTATACCTCACTAGACACTCCCCCTTTTTCTCCCTACCAATCCTCTTCCACTCTAATAATTCTATTCCACTATTCTCCCTCCTCCCTCTTAGCCTCTCTCCATAGATTGACTCTCTACTGGTACTTTGACTTACACTATCACACTACCTACATCCACCCTTTATTCACTAATTACCATGCCTCCTACACTCAAAGCTTTGTTCACACATATCTTACTCTTCACCTCTACTATAACCTTCCTAGCTATACCTTATTACTTCACCTTCCTTGAAAAGATTACTCTATATGAACAAAACCTTCACCTCCAACAAACTTTACCTACCTCTTCTCAGAAAACCCTCAATCATAGTAACATAACCTGTTCCTCTAACTTTCTACTACCCAGATACCATAGATCATCTCATACTTCATACTACTTAAACAAAAGGTACCCATATATCATCCCCAAGATCTCTAAATCCCAACTTTGTTCACAGAGGAACCTCCTCCTACATGGTGACATTCATCCCAATCCAGGTCCTATTACCAACATTAATGTAAGTCCAAGTAATATGTCTACTACAATACCTCCATCCTGTACTAATTCAGCCAACTCCCTTCTAATAGCTCACCTTAACATTAGGAGCTTAAATAATAAAACTCACCACCTCCATTCCCTCCTAGACTTACACTCATTTGATATCCTATGTCTCACAGAAACTTGGCTAAAACCCTCTACTAAAGACCAAGAAATCATTCCTCCTGGCTTTAACATACTGAGATGTGACCAAGATAAAGAAGAAAGGCGGAGGAATAGCCATTATCTATAAATCTAATCTTCAAATTACTCTCTATAATGAACTTCCACCTCTAGACTCCAAAGCCGAAATTTTAGCTATCAAACTGCTAATTAACAACAATAAATCTATATATATAATTTGTTTGTACCTTCCCCCTGGAAAGAATTCCCATATCCTTGAGGAATTACTTAGTTCACTTTCAAACCAACTACCCCAAGAAACCATAATACTTGGTGACATCAACATTGACTGGTTAACTTGTTCATCCCAGCACCCTACTAGTCATATAAATCTCTATGGGTTCTCACAATTAATGACCACTCCAACTAGAATTCATAAACCTAATAAAAAAGAAACAACTCTTGACTGGATCCTTATTAATAACCATCCTAACCTCTACACTCCAGGAACACTCCCTGATAATATTAGCGGTCACATGCTCACCTATATTATTAGACAGAAATTGCATGTCCCAACTACCCATAAACTCAAGACATCTCGCTCAAACAGATTCTTCAATCCTGAACAGTTCCTCACAGAACTAAAAGCATGTAACTGGTCTCCACTAACCCACCTTGAACTCAATGAAGCTGTTACCTACTTCAATACCAATTTTCTACAGATCCTTGACTTTCATTTTCCCATTCGCACTACTAGGATAAGATCCAAAACGGCACCTTGGCTAACAAAACAAACTAAGAACAAAATGATCCTTAGAAATAAAATCTGGGCTAAATGGAGAGCTACTAAATGTCCTTTAGACCACCTTCTCTTTAAACAATTAAGAAATGCCACCAAGAGAGATACTCTCACAGATAAAAAGGAATTTTATCTTCACCTACAACAAACTAGTCAACAAACCCCGCAAAGATTCTGGTCAGGCATTAATAAACTTCTTAATCCAGGAAATACAACTACTCCCACACCTTCTGGCTTTAACCTTAGCAACTCCACTCTGATCCCAGATGCCTTCAACAACTATTTTACAGAAGTTATTCAAACCCTAGCTAATTCACTACCCACTTCTACTCCTACCTTATCTATTACTTCTAATACCTCCTCTAACACCTTTCATATTCAACCTGTTGCCACATCTCTTATCTTTAAGCTTCTCAAGAAACTTAAACCTTGCACTCCATCTGCTGACCAACTCCCATCTGAATACCTACAAATTGCTGCAGAAGCTATAGCATACCCTATTTCCATACTTATTAATAGAACTATCTCTGAAGGAAAAATCCCCACCTTATGGAAAATATCTCACATCATCCCCCTACATAAAGGGGGCTCCTCCACTGAGCTCTCAAACTTTCGCCCTATTGCCTTACTCTCCCCTTTATCAAAGATCATGGAAAGATGCATACACAAACAATTTCTTTCCTACCTTCTACAAAACAGACTTCTAGCCAATTGTCAACATGGTTTTAGACCTTCCCACAGCACTACAACTGCCCTCCTTTCCTTTACTGACATTATCAATAATAATAAGAACAATAATCTCCTCTCCTCTGCACTATTCCTAGACCTGTCAAAAGCCTTTGACATGGTTAACCATAACATACTTCTTGACAAACTAAATCTCTATTGTCTGAGCTCCTAAACCATTGCAGTGCTTGAGAGCTATCTCCAACACAGGCAACAAGCAGTTCTATGGCAGAATAACCTATCATCCTTACTACCAGTAAACATAGGTGTTCCACAAGGCTCAATCTTAGGTCCCTTGCTTTTTTCCCTTTTTATTAATGACCTACATGTAAACTTTCCCCAAGCCATCTGCATTCAATATGCCGATGACTCAACTTTAATCTGTTCTGCTAATAATGTTTCCTCACTACAATCCCTTACTCAAACAGCTTTCCATAAAGTTGAAAATTGGTTTATGGAACATTCCCTCCTTCTAAATCCCAAAAACAAAACTTCTTCTTTTCTCCTACTCTCAAATCTTCCTCACCTTTCTTCACCATCTCCTCTAATGATGCCACCTGTATAAGCCCAGACATGACCACTCGCCTATTAGGTATTACTATTGACAACCGTCTTAATTTTGATCACCATATTGATAACACCATCAAATCAGTTAACAAAAAATAGGTACTCTCTACAGAATTAAACCCTTCCTTACCCCAGCAGCTAGAAAACCATTGCCCAAACCCACCTGATCTCTACCCTTTTCTATGCCTCTGCCATTTATACTAACTTATCAAAAAATAACATTACCAAACTCTCTACCTGCTACAACAGTATAACTAGATTCATTATGGCTACACCCTTCAGAACTCACCACTGTCTTAACCTCAGACAACTGGATTGGTTAGAACTTAATAGCCACTTACTCTATCAACAACTAACTATCATTCATAAGTCCCTTTACTACCCAGATGCTACCCCTAGCCTTACAAAATGAATTACCCCTTATAAAAACCTAGCCACACTCCGATCTGCTAACAAACTACTAGTAGCCTCGACTAAATCTTACAATAAAGCTGGTGACTCATTATTTTCAAATTCTGTCGGGAAAGTCTGGAACCAACTCCCTCAAGAAATAACCAACATTGACTCCACATCCCTTTTTAAAAAACATATCAAAGAGCACCTAAAAACCCACTGGCTATGTCCCTGTGCTAACCCTGACTGAAAACACTACCCCCTTACTCTTACTTCACTCACCGTCCCCTGTTTCTTGCCTCTAAATGCCACTCTTACTGATACCAGCCACTTCCTTATTTTGAATCCTCTATACATTTTACCTATTCTCTCTTTCATCTTTAATATAGGCAATTTTTAGTGGCTTCCTAATCAGCTCTTTTTATTACTCTTACTTACTTTCCTGCTTACCTGAAATTTCTGTTTTTAACCAGCTGTTTCATTTATAGTTGTTAATTATAATTTTAGGTTATCTAGTCTGTGTCTGTTTTTCTCTTTTACTCTTTTAGTATTACTCATGCTTACCATTGTATCATTTTGTACTTTTGCTTGCTATTGTCTTTTGTATTGTAAATGTTTGCTTACTGCCTGTATTTTGGAGCTTTTCTCCCCGGGCCTCTACTGAAAATGGATATATGTCCAGCTAGACTAGCCCGGTCAACAAATGTAAAATAAAATAAATAAATAAAAAATAATACTTACCAAGGGGGGGATGACTTCTCAAAGATGCTATTATGCATTTCTTGGCATTTAGTTTTAGTCCATGGCTCTGACACCAGTTGTTTGTCTTGTTCAGCCCTTCCTGTAGAACATTTGTGTTGGGGGGGATTAAATGACGGTTCCTAATTTGCAATCATCTGCAAATTTAGTCAACTAGAGACCACTGACATTGGCCTTGACTTCAGAGAAGTTTTGTCTTTCGGCTTTTCCCAGTTTAGGGGTCGCCACAGCGGAACTCCAGTCCGCTAATGATTGGCAGTAGATTTTCAGGAACACTGAGGTGCCAGCTTGACGTTCAACCAAAGCACGCCCATTTAACGCATGTCTTTCTAATGCCCACCCAACTGCGGGGAGGACATGCAGACTCCACACAGAAGGCACTCCCTGCACTCCAGCCGAGAATCGAACGGGAAAACCTCTTGATGTGAGGCAACAACGCTACCGCTGCACCACCATGGACGTCCTTGACTTCAGAAAGTAAATGCCAAAAAGATGTGGCCCCAGGAACGATCCCGGAGGGATTCCACTTGTGACTGGCCTCTTTGTAGAGATGAGCTCACCAATTCTAAATGGCCTCTTTCTAGAGATGAGCTCACCAATTCTAACTTCCTCAGGACTATCGGTGAGCCATCTGGCTATCCACTGGGTGACATAAGGGTTTGCACCTAACCTCTTGTCTGTCAATAATGGCCAAGTGGGGTATTGTGTCAAATGCCTTAGCCAGGTCAAGGTAGACAGTCTGAACCATTTTGCCCTCATCTATTGCTTTGATGACCTTCTCAAAGAAGTTCACCACGCTGAGTAGGCATGACCTGCCCTTGACGAAATCAGACTGTGTTGGGTCCTTGGGTCCAGTGTCTGAAGGTGTCTTTTATCATTACCTTTGCATACGAGACTAGTGAGATTTATGGGTCTGTTGTTTCCAATGTCTGAAGGTTTCCTTTAGTCTCATATGCAAAGGTAATGATAGTGAGATTTATGGGTCTGTAGATGGCCCACCTTTGTGCAGAGAGGTGACTGTTGCTATTCTCCATTCATGAGGCTTGTTTGTAGGCTATAGATAAATAGCAGTTACAGAAGTCCTGATAGGTCATGTTTCATGCTATTTAGAAGGCATTCTGGGATATTGTCTGGGCCCACTGATGCAGTGTTCTTGGCTTCGAGAAGGTTGAGGGTAAAATAGGGGTAATGTTGGAGCTGAATTTGTCAGCCAGTAGGTTTGCTCTATATTCTGGTTCAGTACACGTGTATTGCTGTTGAGGTTGCAAACAAGGTTAAAGAATGCCTTGTGATTGTCCTTGGCCTGGGAGGCCAAATTTACCTCAAATTTCCCTTTGGTAGACTTTATTTGGCCTCTGAGTCATTCCTTTAGTTTAATGAGTGTACTCTTATCCCGATGGGTACTGCACCTCCTCATTTTGCCATGATGTTCTTCCTCCTGTTTTACAGCCTACTGATGATGGGATTCCACGAGGGAGGCTTATTTTTTGAGTTAGTTCTGTACCTCTTGCTGGTGGGTACAGCTGCCTCTATGCAGCTATTAACATGCTTGTATAGGGTTTCTGTGAGCAGTCCTGCATAGGCAGCAGTGTTCACATGGTTTACGGGGGCTTGGAATTTTGCCAGGTTACAACTTAATAGTATGCCTAATATATGTTGAACAAGCAGAATTAAACATATTAGAAATATTTAAAAGAAAACATGAACATGGAATTTTTAAAACTTTCCTTCTTGAATGGTGACAATTTTTAGTTCACAGTTTAGTACACAGCTAACTGGCCTTGCGAGTCATTTTAAGCGTAGGCAATTATCCCTTGTGAGACTCAAATCCTGCACCTTGTGCTTGTAAGGCAAACACCTTAGCCATTAAGTCATCCTCCCAACCCTTTACTTTTGCAAACTAGATTAGTCCCACTTGACAGGAAGATCCAAGTGGCACTCGATGACTAGGGAAAGTCTGGCCAGAACACTAGAGAAACTAATTGATATTATTGCATTTTGAGTGTTATATTCTGGGTGGTATCATACTTCTCTGTACGGATTTTTGCCTCATATTTTTGGTCTGTTCTCAAATTGTGTGGATTTCTGGCAATTCACTCAGGACTGAAGTCACTAAGCAATGTTATATGTTTGAGTTTCAGACTTTATATCCTTTAGAAATGCATGGCAACACAAATCATTTTATTCTAGCACCTCTCTTAGTTTATAAGGGCAATATTTTTTTGGCCTTTGTCCCTACATTATTTTAGTCTTTGTCCAGATTTCTTGTACTTAGAGGTTGAGCAACATGACTGGTACAATGATGCAGTAGTTAACATTGCTCTCTCATCACACTTGCTTCTTCAATTCTTGGCTCTATTACCTTGTATGCGAAAGCTGTAGCCCCCCCTCCCCCATAGGGGATTTCACCAAATATCTGGTATCCAGTATTGCCAGGTCCATGGTTTTCCCGCCCATCTGGGCTGGTTTTGGCAGCTGCCTGCATCTTGGCTCTACTACCTTGTATGCAGAAGCTGCAGCCCTCCCCTCCCCTCCCCCATAGGGGATTTCACCAAGTATCTGGTATCCAGGGTTGCCAGGTCCATGATTTTCCCGCTCATTTGGGCTGGTTTTGGCAGCTGCCTGCAGGAAATTTGGAACAGCTGCAGGTTACAGGTTTTGGGGCTGGAAACTGTTGGGGGTGCATTTTTTGGGGGGCTGGATTCACTGGAACTTCCTGGAGGCGGAGCCAGGCAGAAAGGCAAAAGTCAGGTGGTGCCACAGTGGCTTTCCATTTGGCTGAGTAAGTAATGCGCCATGATAACATACATAAGCACACAGCAGCCAAACAGAGTGGCACATTCACAGGAAGAGTTTTTTTTAATTTGTTGCATCTTCCTGTTCCAATGCGTTATGAACTACATGCTGGGCACAGCCAACCTCATTGCGGATATAAATACTGAGTTAGTGTACAATTCCTTAGCCAGCCTGTTCAAGTAGGCAGCCGAGCTACTAGTTTTTTTTCAGAATTTCTCAAAAATAACAGAGTACAGATCCCCAGACTCGAGACTCAGGATACCAGTAGTATAGTTAAAAATTGAGAATTTATTCACAATAGTACTAAAATAAAGCCAACACACGGAGCTCTAGTACAGGGTTGAGCGCTTTCATCCGATATATCCCAGATTTCTTCAGAACCAGTTAGCCCCTAAATTACTTTCCTTTTAAAACATTTTTGGCGCCAAAAATTCCTTAATTTGGATCCAATAAATACATTTTGACCATAATATTCAACTGTTAAATTATCTAAATTAATTTATCTAAATTAGTTCATAATACTGTATCTTCCTACATGTCATTAAAATCTATATATAAAATATATATATATATATATATATATATATATATATATACTATCTATAAATTAGAGTGTAGGTATGTTGTCCCTTCATAATGATGTACAATAATTGTCTAAAATGTCAGAAAACTCTAGAAATACTGTGTAGATGCATACTAAAGTTTCTTAAATCTTATATAAACATATTTTAAACATTTTTTACATTTTTTTAAAAACAATATTAAGACAAAAACAAGAGAATACGAAAATTGTCTAAATAGAAATGACTAATAACGCTAGTTATTAGCTAGTTAACTAATAACATCTAGATGAATACAAGAAGCGAATATAGTGTAAACAAATAAATAGTTACAATTCTAAAGTGATACAATTCTCAATTAATTCAATACTAGAAAAGGTTTTAAACTAATGTAATCATTGATACCAGGTGGTGTGGTGGCGTCCATACAAATTTGCCACTTACTTTCAATCCAAGCCAAATAGGTTTTCCAGTTACCTCCTCTATCATATCTCTACCTGGTCAATAATAGCAAAAGTGAAAGTATGGTCTTTACCCTTTTCTAAGATGTGCTTGCTTAATGCATTTTTGGAATCCCCTTTTTTAATCCTATACATATGCTCGTAAATACGGGTCTTAAATTTCCTCTCGGTTTTTCCTATGTAAAAGGCTGAGCATTTTGTGCAGGTGGCAATGTAAACAATACATTGGGTATTACAGTTCCCATTTCTACATGTTACTGTAGTTCTAGTAATATTATCTATCTTAATTTTTGAATTAATATTTATGTGTATGCAGTGATTACATGTTCACATCTAGTGGTACCCTTCTTTGTCTTGTAGGCCCTTTTTTTCATATTCAAGCATTCTTTTTAAATTACTTCCAGTTTTAAATACTGTACTGATATTGGTTCCTACTATATGCCCAATAGACCCAGAGCTGGAAATCAACGCCCAATGTTTCTTTAATATTTCTATAACTACATTAGTATAAGGGTTAAACTTAATAACACATACTTTCTTGTCTCTTTCATTGTTAATATTATGGGTAATCACCATACTTTTCCCCAATAACGGAACATATTTATATAAGGTTTAAGAAACTTTAGTATGCATCTACACAGTATTTCTAGAGTTTTCTGACATTTTAGACAATTATTGTACATCATTATGAAGGGACAATATACCTACACTCTAATTAATTTATAGATGGTACATATACATATATATATATATATATATATATATATATATATATTTTATATATAGATTTTAATGACATGTAGGAAGATACAGTATTATGAACTAATTTAGATAAATTAATTTAGATAATCTAACAGTTGAATATTATGGTCAAAATGTATTTATTGGATCCAAATTAAGGAATTTTTGGAGCCAAAAATGTTTTAAAAGGTAAGTAATTTAGGAGCTAACTGGTTCTGAAGAAATCTGGGATATATCAGATGAAAGCGCTCAACCCTGTACTAGAGCTCCGTGTGTTGGCTTTATTTTAGTACTATTGTGAATAAATTCTCAATTTTTAACTATACTACTGGTATCCTGAGTCTCGAGTCTGGGGATCTGTACTCTGTTATTTTTGAGTTACTTGTCGAGTGCAATTTTTTCAGAATTTCACCATAGCCTATTTAGATATAGCTCACTTAGTTGCCCAGTGGGCTTCATGAGTTTTTTACTGCTTGTGATACTGCTTAAATAGTTAGCTGGTATATGCAAGTGTGCTATTTAGAGGTCCTTTTCTGGTGAATGACATTACTAACCTAGTGGGGTTTTTTTCTTTTATTTCTTCTGTAAATTGTTGTGCATGAACGACGTGTAAATTGTAGAGTAAAATATATTTTTTTCTCTTGCACTTACTACTCTGCTTCAGGGCACACTAGTTAGTGGAAAATGTTTGTGTAAACAGATGAAAGTGGAGAACCAGCCACTGGGGATGTACAAGACAGTGCATTTCTTTGTGCTGGTCCCAAGCCCGGACAAATGGGGAGGAATAAATAAATGGAATAAAATAAAAGGATAAATGGAATGTCAGGAAGGGCATCCGGTGTAAAACTTCGCCAAAACATTTCATGCAGTCACCAAGAAAATTTTTTATACTGGATTGGTCGAGGCCCGGGTTAACAACGACCGCCACCAGTACTGTTAGCCTACAGGGTGCTGGCAGAAATTGGGCTACTGTTGGCCGAAGGAGGAGAAGAGGCGGAAGACATGGCCGAAGGCAGGAGGAGAGGAGAAAGGCTAGGACTGTGGTAGTGATGGTCGGAACTTTGAATGTTGGCAGTATGACTGGTATAGGGAGAGAGCTAGCTGATATGATGGACAGAAGGAAGGTTGGTATATTGTGTGTGCAAGAGACCAGATGGAAGGGGAGTAAGATTAGGTGTATCGGAGGTGGGTTCAAATTGTTTTATCATGGTATGGATGGGAGGAGAAATGGCGTAGGAGTTATTCTGAAGGAACAGTATGCTGAGAGTATTTTGGAGGTGAAAAGAGAGTGTCGAATAGAGTGATGTTTATGAAGCTGGAAATTGATGGTGTAATGATGAATGTTGTTAGTGCGTATGCTCCACAAGTTGGGTGTGCAATGGATGAGAAAGAAAAATTTTGGAGTGAACTGGATGAAGTGGTGATGACTGTACCCAAGGGTAAGAGAGTGGTGATTGGAGCAGATTTCAGTGGGCATGTTGGTGAAGGGAACAGAGGGGATGAGGAAGTGATGGGTATGTATGGTGTTAAACAAAGGAATGCAGAAGGTCAGATGGTAGTGGATTTTGCGAAAAGGATGGACATGGCTGTGGTAAATACATATTTTAACAAGAGGGAGGAGCATAGGGTGACATACAACAGTGGAGGAAGATGCACACAGGTGGATTATACCTTATGTAGGAGGGCCAGTTTGAAGGAGATTGGAGACTGTAAAGTGGCGAACGGAGAAAGTGTCGTTAGGCAGCATAGGATAGTGGTTTGTAGGATGACGTTGGTTATCAAGAAGAGGAGAAGGAGTGTGAGGGCAGCACCAAGGATCAAGTGGTGGAAATTGAAAAAGGGTAATTGTGAGGTGGAGTTCAGGGATGAGTTAAGGCAGGCACTGGGTGGCAGTGAAGAGTTACCAAATAGCTGGGTAACTACAGCAGAGCTAGTAAGGGAGACAGCTAGAAAGGTGCTTGGTATCACATCTGGACAGAGGAAGGACGACAAGGAGACATGGTGATGGAATCTGGAAGTACAGGAGAGTATACAGAGAAAGAGGTTGGCAAAGAAGAAGTGGGATTGTCAGAGAGATGAAGAAAGTAGACAGGAGTATAAGGAGATGAGGTGCATGGCAGAGAGAGAGGTGGCGAAGGCTAAGGATAAGGCATATGAAGAGTTGTATGAAAGGTTGGACACTAAGGAGGGAGAAAAGAACCTGTACCGATTGGCTAGACAGAGGGACTGAGCTAGGAAAGATGTGCAGCAGGTAAAGGTGATAAAGGATAATGAGGGAAACATACTCACAAGCGAGGAGAGTGTGTTGAGGAGATGGAAAGAGTACTTTGAGGGGTTGATGAATGACGAGAATGACAGGGAGAGAAGGTTGGATGATGTAGGGATAGTAAATCATGAAGTACAATGGATTAGCAAGGAGAAAGTAAGGATAGCTATGAAGAGAATGAAGAATGGAAAGGCTGTTGGCCCAGATGACATACCTGTGGAAGCATTGAGGTGTTTAGTTGAAATGGCAGTGGAGTTTTTAACCAGATTGTTTAATGAAATCTTGGAAAGTGAGAGGATGCCTGAGGAATGGAGAAAAAGTGTTTTGGTACCGATTTTTAAGAATAAGGGTGATGTGCAGAGCTGTAGTAACTACAGAGGGATAAAATTGATCAGTCACAGCATGAAGTTATGGGAAAGAGTAGTGGAAGCAAGGTTAAGCAGGGACGTGATGATTAGTGATCAGCAGTATGGTTTCATGCCAGGAAAGAGCACTACAGATGCGATCTTTGCTCTGACAGTGTTGATGGAGAAGTACAGAGAATGTCGGAAGGAGTTGCATTGTGTTTTTGTAGACTTAGAGAAAGCATATGACAGGGTGCCTAGAGAGGATTTGTGGTATTGTATGAGGAAGTCAGGAGTGTCAGAAAAGTATGTAAGAGTGGTACAGGATATGTACGAGAGTAGTGTGACAGCGGTGAAGTCTGCGGTGGGAGTGACGGATGCGTTTAAGGTGGAGGTGGGGTTACATCAAGGATCAGCTCTGAGCCCTTTCTTATTTGCAATGTTGATGGACAGGTTGACAGATGAGATCAGACAGGAGTCCCCGTGGACTATGATGTTTGCAGATGACATTGTGATCTGTAGTGAGAGTAGGGAACAGGTCGAGGAGACCCTAGAGAGATGGAGATATGCTCTAGAGAAAAGAGGAATGAAGGTCAGCAGGACTAAGACAGAATATATGTGTGTGAATGAGAGGGAGGATAGAGGAATGGTGAGGATGCAAGGAGTAGAGGTGACGAAGGTGGAGGAGTTTAAATACATGGGGGTCAATAGTTCAGAGTAACAGTGAGTGTGGAAGAGAGGTGAAGAAGAGAGTACAGGCAGGATGGAGTGGGTGGAGAAGAGTGTCAGGAGTGACTTGTGACAGACGAGTACCTGTAAGAGTGAAAGGGAAGGTCTACAAAAGTGTAGTGAGACCAGCTATGTTATACGGATTGGAGACAGTGGCATTGACAAAAAGGTAGGAGTTTGAGCTGGATGTGGCAGAATTAAAGATGTTAAGATTTGCACTAGGTGTGACGAGGGTGGACAGGATTAGGAATAAGTATATTAGAGGGTCAGCCCAGGTTGGAGACAAAGCCAGAGAGGCACGATTACGTTGGTTTGGACATGTGCTGAGGAGGGATGCTTAGTATATTGGGAAAAAGATGCCAAGGATGAAGCTACCAGGTAACAGGAAAAGAGGAAGGCCTAAGATGAGGTTTATGGATGTGGTGAGAGAGGACATGCAGGTGGTTGGTGTGACAGAGCAAGATGCAGAGGACAGGAAGAAATGGAAACAGGTGATCTGCTGTGGCGACCCCTAACGGGAACAGCCGAAAGAAGATGATGATGAAACAGATGAAAGTGGAGTAAAAGGCAAGGCCATACTTACCTCGGTGTCAGTAGTCTATTTCAAAACTTTGTTGTAAAATATGTAACTGAGAGGACACAGGTTTGCAGTTTTCTAAATGTCAAATATTAAAGCTATATTTCCAGCAAACTTACATTAACGTGAATCAAACTGTCAGCTTTTCAGTGAAAAATAATACCTGGATTTTTTTTTTTCACTTTTTCTGTAGAAGGTTGACATAACAGTTAAGGTGTTTATGCCACAGACACACGGTATACAGTTTGATTCTCACATTTGGGAAATTGGTTAGGCTTAAAATGACCCAGAAAGACAACTTGGCTAGTATAGGGACATAGGTAAAGTTGATTAGTATGTTGGTTGTTGCAAAGAGCTGGAGAACACCAGCCTAATAGACACACACATCATACTTCGGGAACCTATGCAGAATGTGCGTGTGTAAAAGAAAAGTGATAGTTTTTCACTGAACTGTAGCTTAGATTGTATATGATATGCATTTGTCATCCACAGTAACTAATGGACTAGCATCAATCTTAGGTGGGATGTAGAAGGGCTGTAGCGATAATGGAGAACACTGGACTGCAGAAGTGTGCATGTGTACTCTTTAGAATGTTATGGCATTAGCACTGCTTGACAGCTGCTCTGTGTTGCTGTAAGAAACTAAACCTCATCACAAACAGTATATTACAAAACGTCATGTCAGACAAAACCCCAACAAATACACTAGCTGATGGTAAATGATCCTTCACTTGAAGCACTATACATTTCTATGGCCTTGATTTTGTCCCGTTCCTGATATATTTTTTTTTTTTTATGCTAAACCACAGAAAATTACAATTAGTCATCAGGCATTAGACCTTCCTAGTTCAGAAAATGTGTTTGATTGCAAAACATGTTGTTCTACTGTCAACGTCCGTGACTTTGCCTCTAGTTTTTTTGGGTTTTAAGATAAATTACCAAGGCTTAGTCAGTCTGTAATGAAGGGCATTAGAGTTTAATACTTCTTAATGTTCATAAAATGCATGCTTCTGATCTCTTAACTTTTAATTGGATTAAAAAAAAAATTCACAAATGTTATGTTGTTGGTGATGTAGGTGTGAGATTTGATATATTCTACTTTCAGCAGTGAACAAGTTAAAAATGGTTTTCAGTGAATTTGTCTGAAAATGTAAAATAAATACTCTGCTTCTGGTGTAGTACAAGTGCACATAGTTTATACTCTTGGCAAGAAGGCATATGGCCTGGCATTCATTGTTATTAGAAATTAGAAGCAAATTATTTTTTCTTTATAAACTATGCAGTTTGTGAAATTTATTATCTACAAGCAGGTCAAGATGAATTCTTGTATGCAGCTGTGTCTCATCAACAGGACATGCAGGATAAGAGCAAGGCAGAGGAGTTATTCTTCAGGAACGGAAAACATGGGAAACAAACTGTCAGCAGACCAGCTTCATGGGATTCTGGTATATTCACTAAACGGCTGATGTAAGCTAGAAAGAAACTATAAAGTTTGGACTTCTTCTTTTGTATGTCAGACATTGATCCTTACAGTTGAGGCTGTAAAGCTGAAGTACGGTTTTTACGACATGTGTATCATTCATCGTTACACTAGATGTAACCTCATATGCAGTAAAGGAATGTTCACATCAGATTGAACTGGCTCAATTGTTTTCATTGAGTAATGGTGCAGACTACCTTTCGGCGTAGCAACATAAATTTTACAGTGGCGAGACCAGGCCAGTTTGAACAAAACAGGGAGGTGTGACCTGCAGAGGTACCACTCACAGTGTGACATTCCTGCATAGTTCTTCTCGAGTCGACTTCTTTTTTCCTACTACTTCATCCATTGCCTGGCGGATGAAAACACTGCAAGTGAAGTACAGGGCAGTATGGTAATTTTTCTTCAGACATTTGGTGAAATACGAGGTGTAGGACATACTGCCTGACCTAACATCACCAGCATCTAGTGACTGACAGCAAAAAATTCTTCCACAACTGATCTTCGTGTCAAGACTGGCCACCTTGTCCTGAACATTTGTGGTAAATATTTTCTTCTGTTTTTCTTTTACCAATGAATGCAATTTATGAAAATGCCAAGAAATGCACTACATCTTTTGCTGTTGATGTATCCGAGTTGTATGTAGATGTATGGAATTATTTAAATACAAGTAATCTCCGTGGTATCCCCGAAGTCTCAAAACAACCCACTAAAGTGTAGTGGGTCTAAAAACAAAACAGTGTAAACTTCTCTGTGTGGAAGATTTTCAGTCCATATATTTCTAGTTAATCACTGTATATTAATCAGGTTTTATTTATTAAGTAAAGGATTTTCGACTGGAAACAGACTGCCTGCCTTGCTTGGATTACTTTCAAATACTTAGTAATGCTGTAGAATTATATATTTTCTATTATTACTTTTTGACTTGACGAGTTTACATTCGCTACTTCTACTACTATTGTCTGATCTGATTAATATACAGTGATTAACTAGAAATATATGGACTGAAAATCTTCCACACAGAGAAGTTTCTTACACTGTTTTGAATTATTTAAATACATAGTATAATCTGCATGTTAGCACCTGTAAGTCTTTACTACATTGGGCAGAAGTGTCACAGAATGTACAGAAATGTTTTATTTAAATGTTGCTTTTTGCATACCTTGTCATAAACGTATTTTACGTGTTGTACAAAACCTGGAACACAACCAGGATAAAGTAATGCTTGAAGCACAGACAAGGGTGATGTGGATGTCAAAGTTTGTACTTTACAGTCTGATTTGCAGAAGTTTAAAGACTGGATTGCTAAAACTAGCAACCAGCAAGATTTTGACTCATGGGTCACTTTCAGATTTACTGTGATAAATGCAATGCGGCTGGTAAAATGCATGCTGACACTGCTAAATGTACAAAAGAATTTTCTCAGTTTTGAAAGTCTCACAGACTAAAATTAAGACAAACTGTTATTAAACAAGGCAGTAAAGCTATTTGTATAATAAAAGGGTTAACTGTTCCTTTGCAATAGACATATGACAGGCAACTGGCTGACACACAGCATGACTACAAGCTCAGAGACACAGAAATCTGAGGCTGCTAAAACAGCATATTTAACTAATGTTAAAAACTCTCCCTAAGTGGGATGAACAGAAGGGTATTTTTAATAACAGGATTACATTTGAAGCTTGGGTTCTAAAAACTGTAGGCAATGTATGCAATGATACACTTGCTTCTGGAATTTTATTCCTCAGCGTTTCATGGCTTATATAAAGCAAAAGCGGCATAAAAGCACTGCACAGTAACAGAGACGAGGTTTGTGGTAAACTGACAGATTTAAAGTCAGCAGAACAGAATACAGACAAATATAGTCTGGCTAGTAAAGAGTTAAAGCAACAGCAGTTAACTACGCTGACAAACAATAATTTGCTACAGTAGTTAAACGCAGTACAGACATGACCTCAAGACTGACATGCATGTATTTTCTTTACCAAGTGCAGCAAAAGGCAGACAACAGCAAAGGTATCTCTTTTGTTTCTTACAATATTTTGTAATCGTATGGCAGCATAAAAAATAGCAAAGACTCCAGCAAAAACAGTATTCAAAAGCAGTATTATGCATAGTTAAGCAAGTTACCAAAGGTAAAGAAAGGAAAAAAGTATGCAAGCTCATATCTTTCCAGGCCGGAATGGGTAGTTACAAGGAATGTTGCATAACATAAAATGTTACTGGTACTGAAATTTATAATCTGTTTGCAAGTAGATACTACCATGAGTACAGTCAGTACATGGGCTATGGTACAGAGTTAAAATATGCAGGTCCCTTTACAAAAAGGGAGGGTGGGTAACAGCCAAAGGGCAAGAATACACTAATTGTGTCTGAAGCAAAAAAATAGCATTTAGCTAAGGTAATACATGTCCTTCAAACACTGCAAGAAGCAGGATTTAAGGTAAAAAGTGAAAAGTACAATTCATGCCATTTGAAGTAAAATTTCTAGGTACTATCTTACATCCTTCTGGGTGTACTCCTTTTTCGGACAGGGTGCCAAGGAATCTTGCAAATGGATAAACCGATTACTATTCCAGATTTGCACAAATTCCTAGGTATCGTGAATTACAATCGGGAATTCATAGAGGATTATGCCAGCATGGCAATTCCTCTGTATGGCATGCTTTCTAACCAAAAGGAACTATTCAAATCCAACTTCAGACCAGTGACAGGTGGAGTACCATAGGGTTCAGTCCTGGGTCCTCTCCTGTTTGGCATCAACTTCTCTGAAGTACATGCTAACACAGAAGGTCTTTGGCTAACTAAGTTGGCAGATGACTGCAAACTAGGAGCCATAATTGAAACTCCTAATGATGTAGTCTTCCTACAAAAGGGCCTCACCGAGACAGATGCCTGGTGTCAAAGCCATGGCCTCAAGCTCAATGCCAAAAAGTGCATTGTTCATCCCCTTTGGTAAAAACTCCGTACCCATGAACTACAACATAGGCGGTAGTATACTTAACACAGAAAGTGTGATAAGAGACCTTGGGACACAGGTGGACAGTAGTCTCTCCTTTGATAATCACATTGCCACAGTTGACAGGAAATCCTTCTACGTGGCACACCTCATCATAAAAGGTTTCTCACCCAGAAAAAAAGAGATCACTGCTCCCCTCTACTCATCACTCATTAGACCCATTATAGAGTACAAACACCCCTTTTGGTATGTACCTCACAAGACATCTACAACAACTGGAAAGGCTGCAAAAATACCTCACAAAGGATTACCAGCCTCAAACAGATGCCCTACGCAGACAGTCTCAAAAAGCTCCAGCTTTACTCATATCGCCTACTCGGAGGTGATCTCTGCCTAACATACAAAGCTGTGTCAAACCCAGAGCTGTTGGACATGCTCCTCTTAAAGAAATCCCAATCCCTCCAAGCTACACGCTCTAGGGACATAAACCTTGTCACCACAATAAACAGAACATGCCGGAGGGATAGATTCCTGTCCCAGAGACTTCCCATACTCTGGAATAAACTACCTATCTATATCAAACAAAGCTCCTCATTAGCACTCAAGAAAAATCTTGATGATTGGATGGGAAATAGGAAATTCACCCTGGGGATCACTTCTGTGGCTTTGCTAGACGGTGACACAGAAAAATAATTTTCTTGGGTGTCAAAAGCCAGAGTACCTTTTTGGCTGGGCTTGTATATAGGCCCCAGGGCCGATAGCCTAGTACCTACCTATGAACCTTTTTGGAGTGGGGGCCAAAGGAAAATACAGCCTTTTGTGACTTAAAGGTAGCATTGGCTAAGGCTACAGAGCTAATGGCTCCAAGTTTAACCTGTCCTTTTGTGCTACAAGCAGCAGCTGGTCCAAACACACTCTCTGTTGTGCTCTTACAGAGTAGCCTCGAGGCTCTGATGCTAGAATGGAAAAGACTTTATGTCTTTTTACATTTTTCAGTAGGAAACTGGCACATGTTGAGAGGGGATATCACCCATGTATTCAGCAACTTTTGGCCATTTATTAGTGTTTGAAACAAACTGAGTAACAGTTTTCTCAAAGGACATCATAGTACAGACACCACATTATACCATGCAAGCTTTGGTCAGTGGGACTCAGCTAAATAAACTGACTGATGACGTCAGTCAAGCAGTGTTTGCAAAATGGCTAGCATTATTTAAAATTAAGCGAATTACAATAAAGGCAGGAGATAAGTATTACTTATCCAACTTCATGGGATATGAAGGAAAAAGACATGACTGCATTCAACACATTTCAAATCCAGAAAGGCCCATTCTGTCTCCTGATTTTCAGAAATACAGACCAGCCGTCTTTGTTGACTGTGCTCGATATTGGGATAATGGACAGTATAGAACTGGATTTGCAGTAGTGCCAGAAAACCATTCTATGGAACAGCCAACTTTGATACAGTTACCAGGGCATATGTCTGCTCAACGAGCTGAACTAGAAGCAGTTATGTGTTACAACATTTTCCACCTGTCAATATTTTTTCAGACAGTGCTTACATAGTCAATTCTCTCCGGCTGCACATGTCTACATGGGCAAGGAGAGGATTTGTTGATAATATGGGCAAACTGCTCAAGCATGCCCCTATGTTACAGACTATTTGGGATTTAGTTCGTAGTCAGTCCCTTGTGGGTTACTACAGCATTTTAAAGGTAAAAGCTCATCAGAAAGCTACAAATGAGATTTTTCAGTTAAATAACTATACAGATCAGATGGCAAAAAAGGCAGCCAGGGAAGGAATGCAATTGTATACTACAGAACACTTTTCTGGTGTATCAGACAACTACTGCAGTACATGCCATACAGACATTTTCAGCTCAAAACTTGCAACATGATTTGCTGCAGATCCAGACTAAGTTTGGACTGAAGGAAGAGTGAGAAAAATGTACACTTGTAGGAGACAGTCTAGGGCAATAGTATGCAAAATGTTTTGAAGACAGTTCTAGACTTCCTTATATTCCATACCAACAGGCACGACAGTTAGTGAAGTTTAATCACCAGGTAATGAAACATTTGGGCACACAAAAGTTATGGCCCACTGTAACAAGTACTGGCACCCACAGCTAAAGAAAATCTGTGATTAAGTGCATGCTGAATGCTTAATATGTTTGCAGGTAAATGTTCAATTAAAAAAAAAAAAAACACAGTTACTAAGGGTAACTCCAGCGGATGGACCTTGGTATGCCATCCATTATGCAGGTCCATTACCCCCAGCTAAAGGTGGGTACAGGTACCTTCTGGTAGTAGTTTATGTATTCTCAAAGTGGGTAGAAGCAATTCCTACCAAAACAATGACGGCTAAGGCCACAGCAGAAGCCTTATAGAAAAACATCTTTTGTCATTGGGGATGGCCACGAGTTTTCGAATCCGGTAACAGACCACAGTTTGTCAGTAAACTGATAAAAGCACTGTGTGATTTGCTTGGTATCCAGCAAAGATTTCATGTTCCTTACCATCCTCAGTCCAATGGGATTGTTGAAAGAATGAACAGGACTCTTAAGGAACGCCTTAAGAAAGCCTGCTTGGAAAAAGGTGTAAATTGGGTAAAGCATTTACCTGGAATCTTGCTGGGTGTCAGAGCAACTCCTCACAGTAAGACAGGGGTTTCACCTTTTGAAGTCATGACAGGTAGACAAATGCCTGTACAACTGCCATTCGATCCTACTGTCAGTACAAATAGACCATTACTAGAAATAGCACAGCACCAGCAATGGTTGAAAGATATTTGTGAATTGTGTCAAAGTCTATCACAAATGCAGGCATTTAAATTACGATCAAAGGATCCTGTTATGCCAGAAGAAAACCTTCCCCCTGGGACACAGGTATTAATTAAAACATTCCAGACGGACAGTCCATGGAATAGCAATTGGCAAGGACCTTTTGAAATAATCACTCAGTTAGGACCTCTAGTGTACAAAGTTAAAGGGAAGAAAAAGAACAAAATTATTCTTGTTCACAGAGATCAGTTGAAAGTCATTAAGTGACCATGTTTTGTGTTTTTTTGTAGACACACAGCAAATGCCAAGTTTGAAACAGCTGAAAAAGCATCTATCAAAACAACTTTTCAAATGGTTTACTCTCGCATAGAGAGGTTATACTATTGTACATAATGAAGAAGCTGTCTGTTATTGTACTAACTGTACTAATTGGAGCCCTTGGGGTAGGGTGTCAAACAGGAAAAGTGCAAGTTTGGAAAATAAACCAGTACAATAACATTTTTAGACTAGGTTGGCATGAGTGTTCAAAGACAAATTGGTTTTGCGGGCAAAACAGCAGGACAACTTCACTTGTCCATCTAATGATGGTTGTACCTTTGGGTATGTAAAATATCCTAGTAATATTACCTTTTGGTCTACAGTCATGGCTCATCATTATATCCGACCAAATAGTCCTAGGGTAACCCTTAAATTTACCTCCAAAGTTTCTCTTAAATATTGTCAATTTCAAATCCCTTATTTGGAAAAAGGAATAAATTAACAGGAATATCCAACGGCAGTAAAAGCAATATTTCTTGCATATACAAAAACATGTAGTAATGGTACTACACAGGGGATGAGTATCTCTCCCAACAGTAGAGAAACAAAACTAAATTTTACTACTGGAATTTCTGTAATATGTACTAATGGCACAGCCATCACAGGCCCTAAATATTGGGCATATATAATATCCATATTGACAGGTAAACCTACTTCTGTTCATACAGATCATTTAATTAGAATCCCTTCTACCTGTAAAAAGGTAGGTAGACAGTATCAAAAAGTAATGGTACATTTTAATGTCACATTCCCAGACACAGGCAGGTGCAGATACAAAAGAGCATGGTATGACACTCTGCTGGGAGGTTTGGATACCGGAATGGGGGCTCTTAATGCAGCAGATATTGAAGTTTTGGCTAATCAATTAAAAACAGTGGTGGGAGATCTCGCAGATTATATATTTACAAGCTTTCTGGAATCCAGACATATGGAAAGCACATCTGCATAATTTAAATTATCAGCAGCAATTTTTAGACAATTATGATACTATGCAGTTGCATCAGTTAAATTTTGATGGTAATATGACTACCTTTGTAAATTGGACAAAATGCACTTTGCAATCTTTGTATGCAGACATTCAAGAGAATAAAATACAAACTGAATTGATGTTACAGAATGAAAATGTTTTGCAACAACTGTTTCATAAATGGGTACCTGATACAGATTGAATTAAATTATATACTGAAGTAACATACTGTACTCCGCAATATTGCACAGGACAGTTTTCACATTATGTTACTGATACCACTGTTATGTGTCAATTTACAGTATTACCAATGACATTTCTAGTTCCAGAAGGATATGAATATTGGCTGCCACAATTTGAAGGTAATTACATAGATATGAGAGGAAAAACACAAAATTGAATATTGTACACAAACTCAAAATGGGTTAATTTGTGAGCAGCATTCGCCTGTCGATGAACCATGCTTACTGCACCACTTCTGTAAATCTGTGCGAGTGGAACATTATGCTGTCTTCTTTTCAAATCTTTATAGAAGCAGCTCCCCAGTACATTTGTCTGGTTACAGACCAGGATGTAGGTCATAACTTAAATTTACCTTTTGTAGGATGTTTAATCACACGTTGATTTCCTTAAATGGAATAATCAGAGTTATGCGTTTACTAAAACCATAGAAGTGAACACTTCCATAAATTGGAGTTATGATTTAATACAGCTTTCCAATACATCTGTATCTTTGGATAATTTAAGGAAAATAATGAATACTAAAATTCTCAGAGTATTTGAAAAAAAGAAATAAAAGTATTCTGTATTATAAAGCATTGAGCATCATTACAAAACATAAATTACTTAATTTGGCTGAAAAGACCATAAAAGACACTGCTCACAATTGGTGGGATATTTTTACGAGTTGGTCCACATCAGGAAAAAATTTGCTAAATTGGTTAATACATCCTGTAGTAGTAGTTTTAGGCATTATAGTCATATTAACTATCTGGAATTGTTACTTAAGTTGTCATTTGCGAAAAACATACAGAATGGTGCAGGGCAATCTATGTGTGGAACACAGTATTATTTCATATCCCCAAGAGTAAATAAGAACAAAATGCCATAAATCAGCTATAATTAAAATCATAATAAACCCTATTGTAACAAAAGACTGCACTTCATTAAAAAGTTATTTTGTGGCTGTCTGGGTAAGCACTGTATTAAACCGTGTTTATGTCAGCGACTGATGGCAAATGTGCAGCATCTAGTCTCTCTGGCTTATCTCTCACCTTCTATCGGCCTTGGAGCACAGAAACCACAACTGTCAAAGTTGTCATTGTTAGTCATTGTTACCTCTCTACAAAGGGAATTTGGGAGATCTGGACCAGCAGTGAATGCGAATTGGCACAATGTCATGGCCAAACTTCAGCGATAACAATGTTGAGCAGTTTCAGATAACCACAGCAAATCACACGGGTGCTTCTGGGGATTTTGACTTTCTACAGCTGGGACACTTTGCCTCAAGTGTGTTGACAACTCCTTTCAGTAATGCAGCTAAACTTTCTCTGAAATTAAATCTGATTAAAACGAAACTAAGAAACAAAATGCAGCAAGGCATGCTGGAAGTTACGCATTCAAAGCTACATGAAGCACAAAGGGATGTATTGCAATGGACTTATCCCAACAGCAATGCTAAGTGCATTTAATTTGAACATGCACTCGACTGATGATCATGACAATGTTCTACCTGACGAATATTTTGCAGTTACAAATAAACAAGTTTCAGGTAGTTAAGATTTACTATTAGTAATTCATGATATATTTTACAATTAATTTTATCATGTTGTCAGCACGTGCAGTCTCTTGTTACAATAAGGATAATTGCTAGGATTCTTAATCTGTAACTATGTCTGTAATATTTTAATTTGTGGAGCTTTTCTCTCTGGGCCTCCGCTGAAAATGGACCTGCGTCCAGTCGGACATTCCAGGTCAAGAAATGCAAATAAATAAATAATTATGACTGTAATTATAGCTGATTTATGGCATTTTCTTCTTATTTACTCTTGGGGATAAGAAGACATACATAATTATAGTTGATTTATGGCATTTTGTTCTTTTTTTACTCAAGGCTATGAAGACATACATCCGGCTTGTTTTTGTGTGTGTTTGTGCTGAAACAGGTTGGTCCAGAACAGTTCAAAGCTCTGAGGACCCTGAACTGGACTAAAAGGACTGTATCAGAATGAATGAGATTTTCTCATGGAAAAGAAAAAAAAAGTACTGCCAGGAGATGTTTTTACATCAAAGGTACTTAGAACTGAGGCAGTTTAACTGTGCAGGAATAGAATCCTCAACCTTCAGACTTTTCTTTTTTACATTGTATAAGTAGCCTAGCTATGTTGTTTTCAACTTGTCTGTTAGTTTGCATTAAGAAGCTTTTTAAATGTATGTACTTATTCTGTTTGTCTGTTCTTTTTTGGAGCTTTTCTCCCCAGGACTCCATTGAAAACGGGTTCTTTTAGGCCCAATGGACTATCCTGGTAAACCAACTGCAAATAAATAAATAAATAAATTTTCCATCAGCACAGGCAAAATGCTAGCTGCAGAACAAGTAGACATACAGTCATAGCTCTCAACCTTCCGTCTCCAAAATGAGAAACACTAGTCCTAATGTGGAACACATACCAACAACTTCAACTAAGGTCATAGGATGGTTAAACTATAATGGTTTTACTTACTAATTTATTAAAAAATCTTTTTATGATTATTTTCTATTCACCATGCGTATCAGTTAAATGTGTGACAGACCCTTTCAATGTGGAGTTTTGGGGAACATTAACTTTTGAAGACCCCTAAAGGGGAACGTTCCTCGTAATGAGGTACACTTAAGAGGTAAGCAATGACAGAAACTTAACGCGTCAAACGACTGATCCCACTATTAAGCTTTTAACTGAGAACGAACGCATCCAAACTTTTTAATTTACGTAATGCACACATCTGGCTCGTTACTTCAACCTGTGTTATAGAACATAGTTCTTTTTACAAAGCTACACTTTCCAGTATACACTTCCGCCTTGGCAGACTCGCTAACAATGACATACGAGGGTCCTCTGCTATTTAATCAAATCAGAAGGACATTACAAGTAAGCATCCATTCAGCTTAAATTACAAACACCTACTTGTCAAAGATACCCCTCTGGGTCTCTGAACCTCCACGGAACTTCCAGCGGTAAAAGCCACTACAAACACACATAACACTGTACATACAACCATGATTAGCGAGGAAAACACTACATGCAAATTACAGTAACCTCCCCTAACACACTCAGTTTTTTTTTTCACAACACACGCTGTACGGCTTCCAGGTTTGAGCAATCCTCCATCCTATTGGATAATAGAAGGCACGTTGCTAACAATACTGTATAAGAAAATGCGAAATAAAACCAATCGTTCACAACTAGCTACGTCAGACAACCAGTATACAAGCTTTACGACTGATAAAGCGCGAAAGTTTGAAAAAAAATATCTGGTAGCAGATTGCTAGCTTAACTTAAAGTGACTCATTGTTTTGTTATTTTTCCAGTAATTTAGTTTTCCCCAATGTTTCAGACCTAGAATTAGATCTCATTGTATTTTCTTATGACATCCAGCAGTGGTAAAACTTCTACGATGTTGGTGATGACAATAATGGAGAACACTGGACTATAGCAACAAGGGTGTAGTTAGGCATACTCATTGTACTCAAATGGTACATTTTTTTCCGAGCATCTCCTGGAAACTTCAACACTCAAAAAGCACAGAATGTTTAGAATTTTGTAAACTAATACAAACAGTATAGAGATATACAAACAATGCCATCATACCGCTCAACCTCTTAGTGCAATAAATCTGGACAAAGTCTGACGCGATGGGGTGACAAAGGCCCAACATTAGGGACAGATTTTAAATATTGCTCTTATAAACTTAGAAAGTTGAAAGAATAATAGGATTTGTCTTAGCATGCATTTTTTCTGAAGAATATGAAGTCTGAAACTCAAATGTATGTCATTTATTGACTTCAGTCCTCAGTTCATCCCATTGATTTGCTAAAAAAACAGATTTTATGAGAAACAGACCTATGAGGCAAAAATCTGGGCAGTTGAGAGGTATGATGCCTGTGTAAAAGGAGCACAGGTCTAAAAATAGCTTTTTATGGGTATAAATCTTAGCAATTGAAAACAAGTCCTCCTCGTATATGTCTAGGGCTCTAGCAAAGCTAGAACTTCCACTGAATGACCTCTCAAACCTCTTGTATCTGAGGCACATGGGATATATGCAAATGACTCTTATGAACATCAGGTGTTTCAGGTAATTGGCGATTCTGAATGCCCATGACCTGTTCCGTCATTTTAATCGGCAATCTCAGGCCAATAAAGCCAAACCCCACTAGCTGTGGATATGCATATTTCGGCCTTGATGACAGCCCTGTGTTTCTTATGCTTAGTCAAACACTCTGTTTGTGCTGTGCTGACAAGGTCATAACAAGGCCGAAATATGTATATCCACAGCTAGTGGGGTTTGGCTTTATTGGCCAGAAATTGTCCATTAAAATTACGAAACAAGTCATGGGCATTCAGAATCGTCAATGAGCTGAAACACCTGATGTTCATAAGGGTCATTTGCATATATCCCATGTGCCTCTGATACAAGAGGTTTGGGAGGTCACTCAGTGGATGTTCTAGCTTTGCTAGACTTTTCATTTTATTTTTACTGATTGGTTTTTCAGTGACCTTCTCACTTATTGTTTTATATGCCTAGGGCTAGAATTTAAAGGGTTGAGTACATTTGTAAAATGATGGGGGGAAGCAACAACATTAAGTCTGAGTACAAAATGCAGATTTCTGGCAAAACCCCTGCACATTAGTGTGTTTATTTAATATTTGTTTACTGGAAAAGTCCGACTTGGAACAAAGCCAATTTTCAGCTGAGGCCTGGTGGGAAAACACTCAATGCATAGCTTTGTAACATGGGAGGGAACCAGAGTATCCAGAGAAAACCCACAAGAACACAGGGAGGACATGCGGACTCCGCACAGATGGCACTCCAGCCAAGAATTGAACTGGAGAACCTCTTGGTGTGAGGTGACAACACTACCACTGCACCACTGTGCCATGTTTGTATATTGCTTAGAATGTTAAGGCTTTAGCATAGTTTTTGACAGCTGCCCACTGCTGCTGTAACATGCTAAATGTATCATAAAAAGTATTTTATAAAAAGTCAGCTCAGACAAAACCCCAGCAAACAAGTTTTAAAAAGTCAGTAGTCAAAGCTAAACGATCCTTCACTAACATGAAACATTTCAATGGCTGTGCGATTTTGCAGAACAACCTTGATTTTGCCACTTATTTTGCTCTGCCCTCATAAAATGTTTGAGTTTCTGATAAACCAAATTACAATTAGTCAGTGTCAGACATTAGAAATTTATGGTTAAGAAAATGTATGTTGATGCAAAACTTGTTACTTGTCTCCAATTTTTGCCCTGTCCCTCTTGTAATTTTTGGTTTTCTGATAAATAACTGAGGCATGCAATCAGTCTATAGTGACAGTTTCATACTTCTTAATGTTCATAAAATGCATGTTGATGTTCTATTAACTTTTTAAATGGATTAAAAAAAGCTTCGCAAGTGTTATATTGGTGTTGGTAGTAATGTAGGCAATATTGGCATCTTTCGTCTTGAACGTGACTTACACATGGTCCAGTGCTCCTTTATCTCCAAAGACTTTACAAGAAAGGTGAGTTGCACAGTTGGTAAGCAGAAACATTTGTAAATAGATTAAATAAGTAAGTAAATAAATAAAAATACCCCTTTGCGGTAATCCATGGAAAATCCAAAATAATGAGGAAAAAAGAACAAAATCAGTGACATTTTAAAATATTACTCTAATTCACTTAAAAAAGATAAGAGTTTTGCATCAACATGTATTTTCTGAATAACAAGAAGTATGAATCTCTAATGTCTGATATTATTGACAAACTATAATCCACAGTGATTTAGTAGAAAATCAAAAACTGTAACCTTGTAACCTTTCTTGGAGCTTTTCTCCATGGGCCTCCACTGAAAATGGGTTTCTGACCCAGTGGACTTTCCCGGTTACCAAATGTCAATAAATAAATAAATAAATAATGTTACAGAGGACAGAGCAAAAAAAAAGAATGTAAAATTAAGAATAGTGGAAAGGTATGCTTAAGTCATTTTTCTCTACAATATTTTCATTCCTTAACAGATAATAGTATTTTCACCGCCAACCCAACAAAGTGTTGTGACTTAACAATAATGCTAGAATTGGGTTAGTACAAAATACAAAATAAACTGGAATAATAGGCCATTGGTTAAGATTCGATCAGCACATGCAGTTCAAAAACTAAGCATTACATAGGAGTTCTTTATAAATTGAAAAACATTTATAACAGAATATGCATGCAAGACTAAAGCTAAGACCTATATTCTTCCTAGTCTCCTATATGCCTCAGCAGTTTTCACTAACCTACAGTCATGTTAGCTCGGCAAACTGGAACTTTGTTATAATAAATTTGCAAAGTTTGCAACTAACTGTATTAATCAATCACATCACTGTGTGGCACTTCACTCCTATAACTGCCTGGAATTATCTAATCTACTAGCCTTTTGTTATAGTATGACTACCTGCAACATCCCAGACAGATACCCTGCTGCCAGCCAGTTATTAAACTCGTATACCCACCTCCCTCAGAGAACTGCACTCACTACATAAACATTTAGCACTCACTCAGGAATCCAAAAATCATAATGATGAATGTCTAGACTCATGTTTCTTAAGTGTATGACTCAGTTTCAGTAATTACCAGAAATATCTCTTTAACAACCTTATTATCAAGACCCTTTCTCATTCTAAATATCATCTTTACAATTTATAATCCCAGTGATATCATACCTACAATCCAAATGAAATCATAGCTGTCCATATAACACTACTGCCCTAGTACCAACCCCATTACTAACTCCCCACCTCATGCAGTCAAATATTTTATTATAGTAATTCCCTGGTTATCTGTCTCAGGTGAATTGAAGTGTTTATGTAAAGTATGCATA